>NC_140292.1:1441703-1459203 GCF_964030765.1 Micromesistius poutassou
CTCTCTACTCCTCCTCCTCACCCTCCTCCTCCTTCATTTTGCTCCTGACCTTGAGCTTGATAAAGCAACATTTTAATGTAGAAGGTTTGACTAGACAAAACCAACTTAAACCAACTCAATCACAGCTGTTATATCCAAGAGGAAATGTGCGTGTGCCTACATTTCTACGTGTGTGTGTGTGTGTGTGTGTGTGTGTTTTGTTTTGTTGTTCCTCGGCTCCATTTCCGTCCTCTCCGTGGATCTGTCTGTCTGTCATCCATCTGGGTTCAAAGGTCGGTGCGACCATTAGCCCGGAGTCCACCCGACAACCAGTGACATCACCGCTTAGCATAGCGTAGCATAGCGTAGCACGGCATGTCAAACAGGCACATCATCACAAATGTGTTACAGTACTTCTCTCTCACACACTCCGGCGGGGGACCCGGGCTTTAGAGTGCTCTGGAAGTATACGTTCAGGATGTGAAATGAGTTCTGATAAGAGGGACTAAATAAACATCCATGATTGGACGGCCTTCTGGAGCCGGGCCAGCCATTTTGTTTTGAGTAGCCTGCCCCTTCAGACGGTGTTTGTAAAAAGGCATGATCTAATAAAAGTGCTCACATTGTTATCCTAATTGTCCCAGATGTGCCCCAGATGCTCTGTGTGTGTGTGTGTGTGTGCGAGAGAGAGAGAGAGAGAGAGAGAGAGAGAGAGAGAGAGAGAGAGAGAGAGAGAGAGAGAGAGAGAGAGAGAGAGAGAGAGAGAGAGAGAGAGAGAGAGAGAGACTTGGAGTACTTCGATCAGAACACACAGACTCTCATATCCTGACTCATGTGAAACCTTGAACAGCGGAGAGCCGTTGATGTTCCGCTTCGCCCCCGGTACAAAACGGTACAGACCATAATAAGCACGATAATGATAATGATGATAATGCACGACCGGGTCAGGTGTGTTCTCCCGCCAGCGAGGAGGAGAGTTATGTAACACACACGCACACACACACACACACACACACACACACACACATGTACACACATGGGTATCACACACACACACACACTCACACACACACACACACACACACACACACACACACACACACACACACACACACATATACACATGCCTATCACACACACACAGAGGGCGGATTGGGGCCTATCAGAGGGGGGTTTGGGGCCTATCAGAGGGGGGGGTTGGGGCCTATCAGAGGGGGGGGTTGGGGCCTATCAGAGGGGGGGTTGGGGCCTATCAGAGGGGGGGTTGCGTAAGCGTGGCCCGGGGAGGGCCACACCACAGCGAGGCTCTCAGCTCCATTACTGCCAACGCAAACCATCCGTCACATTCAAAAGCATCGCTGTTAAACAAATGACCGCAGAGCGCCAGGAGGGGATCTTTATCTTCTGTACGGCAGAATGTGTCCAACCTAAACCTCTCCGGCAGGAGGAAAGAAAAACCAAAAACAAAGACATGTTTTTGTGATTGGGTCACAGAGTCTGAGCAGGAACACATAACATTCAAACTCAATCCATTATGAGATACCGGTTGGGCCTGATCTAATTTGGGAGTATGCGGTAATAGAACGGTCCGGCCAATCACCAGCCAACGTGATATGGAAACTGAAAACTTTACCTTGTTATCAATTGTACCACTAGACATTGATGGAGAACTTCGGGATTTTTCAACCTGGACCCTATTTTTTGATCATTTCAGGTCGGGGGGATTAATACGGACAACAATCTTTGAAATCGGTCCAGTATCGAGCGAGAATACTGCAGACGTATTTCCGTGAAACACGGGATGCAATGCAGTCCTTTGGGGCAAGACGCTCTGTCGATATACGCCCTCAAAATGGGCTTGTTTTTGCCAAGGAAATGCTCCGATCGTATTGTATCATTCCTGAAAGGATCCCTACAGAGAAATAAAACTTTTTTTTGATATTTGATTGTATCCAAAGCAAGTCTCACTCAAGGAGAAGTTTCGTTGTTGTCTCTGAGTTCTCGCTCGCATTTCCAGCCTTCTCTGCCTGCAACAACAACTCAACTCCCGCGAGACTTGTCCTTGAGCGAGACTCGGTTGGAAACAACAACGTACAGACGGACTCAAGCAAATCGTAAAATGAATAGCTGTATTTCTCTGCAAGGGATCCTTTATATAATGTTAGAAAACAATCGGAGCCTACGAGTGGCAAAAACGTGCACTTTCTGAGGACGTGTTTTCGCTCAATACTGGACCAATTTCAAAAAAATGTTATCAGCATTAGTCGCTTACACCCAAAACAATCTTAAAAAAAGGGTCCAGGTTGAAAGGTCCCAAAGTTAGCCGTACCGTTCACGGATCATAGGACGAGCGATGTGGCGTAATCACAGTAGGGTCCCAAACACTTAAACATCCATGAAAAGCCGAACCCCACATTGCTGTTGTTTTCCACTCGACCGCTTCCAACGTAAACTGTTGACTAAACACTGGTTTCAGATTTCCTCAAATCGCTGTGACGTCACTTGCCACAGAGTCCACAAGAAATGTAAGCAGTTTTCCTTTTTCTCCTGACCTTTTCATATTTTTTTCAGTTCATTACATAGCAGGAATTTACTAGACGGTAGAATTTGGCATTTCCTACATCGATGGAAGAAGACCTGGACAACCAGACCTATTATTTCACCCTATGATTTATGACATGGAGTAACCTTCACAGTGAATTTAAACCATTTGTGGTGCTGCTAGTGGTGGTGGTGGCGTTGGAACATTCCCATTCCTCTGCTTGAATCCTGGCATTCCTCCCTCGTCTCCCGATGTGTAATTTCCTCAGAGGTTTCCTTGAGTTTCCTCGCAGGACTCCCAGTCCCAGGGTGACGGGTACGACCGCACACCGACGTAGACGGGGGCGAGAAACGTCCGAACTGGCCGAGCTCCTAACGCCTCTCTGCCAATCAGCGGCCATTTTCTCTCTCTTTTTCCGAAAACTCTTGAAGGAAAACTGAAAAATCGGACTGATGCTAGATTCCACAGAACGCTGTCAGGGAACACATTGTCCATCCGCCGTGACCCCGACTAGGCCGAGACGCGAACTAACAACGTAACTGCGCCTGTCAAACGATGGAAAAACCCTTTCAGATGAACTGTGGGGCAGGATGGTGTGTAGTGGCTATGGGGGGTTTGAATCCCAGCTGAAAGGTTCTGGGTTCAATCTCAGATCAACCCCCGTCTATTAAATTCAATTATATATTAAATTAGATCTCTTTACTCTGTACGGATCTAGTCTGTGACACAGACTAAAGCAATGGATGGAACATCCAAGTTTTATCCAGCACAAAGTCTAGGCAGCAGACTCTGATAAGACGTTTGTTAATTCATTTTGGCAGGGAATGCATCTTGGGTAATAAGATAATGAAATCGGAAGCAATATTCTAAATACCTCATGAGGTGAAGCATTTGCATGTGTTGTGGAAGGAAAGTACCAGCATAATCCTGTTCTGTGTGGGGGGAACTCCAGGTTCAGTAAGTAAAAGGTCCTCACACAATGTTCTCTCTTCATCGATACTCTGACTCTGATTTATGCTTGTGAGCTAAATCCAGCTGTTAATGGATTGTAATACCGGGAGGATTTCTTTCTGACTGGACATGGAACATGGAATTTCCACCTCTTGGGCACACAATGTGTGTGTGTGTGTGTGTGTGTGTCTGTGTGCGTGTGTGTGTGCGTGTATGTGTGAGCAATATTCTAATTAGAGTATTGCTCAACCAGAAAACATTGAAATGTGCACATTCATATCTAGTGCTTCACACTTTCAAAGCAGTTTTTCAGCCAGTTTTTCAGAGTTTTGCTGCTCTCTTGGTCTCTCTCTCTCTCTCTCTCTCTTTCTCTCTCTCTCTCTGTTTGGCTCCCATAAAACTTTCTTCAGGGAAAATGTCCAATCAGGAACAGACAGACTAGATTGCAGGCCTTTACATTTTATCAATGTAAACATTCACATTTGGATGTTAACAGAATCTAAACCACACCAAGAAGGACATAAACAAACTCACACACATAAATGCGCACACACACACACACACACACACACACACACACACACACACACACACACACACACACAACAAAACCACTTGTGTCAAACATTATTATGTCACTGTTATGTCACCACAATTTCGATGAAAGAAAATACATTCATGAATATTTGTACTTACATTGTTTGTGTCTGTTTTCTATGTCTGTCATCCATGGATTGAGTCTAATCATTTAAAATGAACCTCCCACACACCCTCACTCACTCCCTCTCTCACTCACTCACTCACTCCCTCACTCACTCACTCACTCACTGAAACGCGACCCACACACACACTCAGAAGAAAATGCTTGAAACAACAGATTAGTGTTCAGATGTGTGGATTACACAACCCAGTGAGACTGTGGGGGGGGGGGGTTGATAGCGCATACATGAATTGGTACCCTGAGCATGATATAAAATACTAATACACTAACTTAATAACATCTTCTACATTATTGGTTTCAAACTATGGGCCCTGACCCAGAAGTAATCCCTCCACGTCAATCTTACTTTTCAGTATAATTCAATTCAATTCAATTCAATTATATTTGTATAGCCCTTAATCACCAATACAGTCTCAAAGGGCTTAACAGGCCAAATATTTATGAACCCCCCCCACCGACCCAACTGAGAGGTATTCGTCTCTCCATGGATGCAGTGTAGTCTGATCTTTAGGGAGTTGGACTCCCAGCCCAAAGACACTAGCAGGCGTCCTTGATCAAGATGTTTGCCACCTTATCTGCTCCTTAATGACCTGTATCTGACTTCACTGCGAGTCGATTTGGATTAGAGCCTCTGCCAAATGACTGAACACTAAATAAACCAAGAAATAAACGTTGGAGCTAAAGATGGCTCCCGTCCAGTTTTCTTGCCCTAATGGCTTTCTCAATGTTCTCTCTCTCTCCCTCTGTCTCTCTCTCTCTCTCTGTCTCTCGCTTCCTCTGTCTCTCTCTGTCTGTCTTTTGTCTGTCTCTCTCCTTCTCTCTCTCTCTCTCTCTCTCTCTCTCTCTCTTCTCTCTCTCTCTCTCTGTCTCTCTCTTCTTGAGTTTAGATTCAAACCACCACCACAACATTGATTTCAAATAAATTATTTATTAGGATTGATTTTGTAAGAGGCTTTCAAGAAAATATTGTTGTTTTCTGAGCTGTTGTTTCAAAGATGTTTTTCCTATAAAATACTGGGAGCAAAAAACAAATGCAGATGGATTACAAACATTGTGTTTTGGTTGAAAACAGATTTGGATGAAGACCTTGAAACGCTGAAGCAAATAAAAAAAGATGTGTTTCATATTGTGCAAAACCATACAAAGCATAACAAAATAAAGCTTTCAAACAATTATGATACATTTCAACAAAACGTTAACGCTAAATACCCTGTTTCATCCGTTTAGGCAAAAGAGCTGGACTTAAAAAGAGGCATTCAACCGCCCCTTCGTAGTTATTATAAATTATACATTCAAAAGAAGAAAAGGCTGATGTGGCTGAGCGAATGTCACTTCTAATCAAGCCGCTAAGGACGTGGCTAAGCAACGCTTCTAAAGACGTCTCCCCCCCCCCCCCCCCCCGCAAGGCTGATGGCCTCTCTGGCTGAGTCCTATCTAGTCAAAAAGCTCAGACAGACATTCGCTGCACGACATTCAGATATATGTTAAAGCTAGGCTAGGCAATTAGGAGTAACCAGCAAGAGTACGCTAGATTTTGAAAGTATCTAACTGAAAAAATACCCCCCACCCCCCCTCCCTCCCTCCCTCCCTCCCTTCATGCCTCCCGCCAAAACACGTGACTAGCTTAGCAATAGCTAACTTTAGCAATAGGTCGGCCTAGCCCTGAGGAAGACTCCGGTCGTTGCTCTAGGGCAGAATGCGCGCAGGTATGTAGTTAGGCTGACTGGTAAACAATCCAATCATTTAAGTTTAAGATTGAACAAACTGACATTTAGAAAAAAAAAAAAAAGAACATTGAATTGTCTCCCATTCTTTTTCAAGGCCTTTCGATGTTTGTTTCCTAAAAAAAATCCAAAATACGAAAGAATACCAAAATATCTCAAATTGTCCATCATTTCTGAAAGCAAACCTACCCTATGCCTGATGCGAAGACCCAGTCACTTGCTACACTACATGACATTTACTACTTGAATTATTTACGGAAAAGAGTAGGCTTTTCTGTTCAAAGGACGTCCATGCAGTGAACTGGGGAGACTGCGTCTTCCGTCCTTTCTAGGTTAAAGGGCCGTGTTCCTGTCGAGTTCCGCTTCCAGGCACACATACCGAGGGGTCCATTGGCACATTACTGCTCCTGGAACTATGCAGGCCACTTGGGAGTGTGAGTCAACACCGGAGTCTGTGTTAATGAAGGGGTAGCTGGCGGTAACGCTGCATGAGGAGGAAGCAGCTAGCACAGAGCCAGTGGTTCACAGAGCCACGACGCATGTACAACCAGGCCAGGTTTGGTTGATTGACAAATTTGTTTTTTTTTCTTTCCTTTTTGTGTCAACGCCAGAAGCATATAATTAATCGGTTCTAGAACTTTCGGGAATTTCTGATGTTTTTTTTTTGCTGCACTGAACACCAGCAGATTTCACTCATTCTTGGCTTGGGTTTAGGGGGGGAGGGGACTTTACTTTCTTAACCTGTGAGTTCCACCTTTGCACTAAGCCAACAGCGGTCGTGCGTTAGAGTCCGTCTGGAACGGAATGGGCTGGACGCGGCGTTCCCTGGACGGGCATTTCCTTTTAATCAACGCGGATCGCGAAAAACGATTAACCTTGACACTGAGTCAACACGCGGCTCTTTCCACACTCCCGCTCCTTTAGTCAAAACAAAACATTTATGTAACCGCAGAACTTTTCTGCTTACGCACGTCTATCAAAAGTACACCGATAAATCCCGACAATGAGTTTCTTCAAGTGAGCAGACCTAGAAAAAAACCAACCTTGTACAGTTGTTTTTTTCTTAACAAACCAACTGCACAAATACATTAAAAGAGACTTCAGAGCCACTACGATTCTCTTATCGATACAAATTAAATGCTGTAACGTGGAGCATAGAGACACATTCTAGATCTGTTTGGCAGTTCACTCAACAAATACATTTCCTCTGCGCCTCGCTTTCCCGAACAATAAGTATTCCATGTGGAAATATGTTCGGAGAAAGGGGTTTCTAACCAAACAGATCAATAAATACTGTGCACGTGTAAAGCCTTAGCAGTAATTCTACAGGTATTCTCCGCGATGTGAGAACTGGCTTGTGGAGACGTGACTGATGGGTGGGACAGTAACTTTGAATTCAGTGCCTTCAGATGACATCTGTCCTTAATGGTTGGAGTGGGATGTAGAGTTCAGAGGTCAGACTGGAGTGGTCCAAAAACAGGGTCAGGATTCTTTACCAGTGTAAAGACATAGATCGCTTGGTTGAAATCGTGTGTGTGTGTGTGTACGTATATAGTGACACTTGTAGCAGTTCACTCTGAAACAGGCCAAAACCAGTAAAACGGGGTTTCAATGGTGACTGGTGACTGGTTGAGCTTGGTTCTGTGACAGCACTCCCTTTAAGAGATAGCTCTTTATGCGTCTCTTTGTGTGTGTGTTTGTGTGTTTGTGTGTGTCTGTGCACGGCAGTCCAATCCACACACACACACACACACACACACACACACACCCGCCCTCCCTGAGGTCTAGGTCTCCCTCATGGTGCAGCTGATGTCCAGGGCCTGCTGGTACACCTGCGTCACGTCGTCCATGTCCCCCAGCAGAGAGAAGCTCCCGTTCTCCCCCGGGGACCCCGGCGACTGGGTGCCCTGGCTCACCTTCCCCCCGTGGAACGGCCCCGGGGCGGCGGCGGGCCCCCCCCTGGAGCCCCCGGAACCCGGCCGGCTGCAGCAGGTCCTCCGCCGACAGGCAGCCCCGGATGCTGGGCCGCGGGGACCCGGGGGGCCAGTCCAGCCCCCCGAAGGAGGCCCCCGGGAGGCTGGGCATGTCCTCGGAGATGAAGCCCGACGGCCGGCTCTGGCTGCGGGACAGCCCCGCCTCGCCCGCCGCCCGGCCGCCGGCCGCCTCGGAGCGGAAGGCGGTGGAGCAGGTCTTGTGGGCGTTGGAGGAGAACTTGCCGTTGCGCTTCAGGATGCCCTTCCTGCCCGCGCTCCGCTTCGACGGCGAGCTGGCGGCCGGCGGCATGGCCACGGCGCCGCCGCCGCCGCCCCCCTGCGGCTCGGAGGAGTCGCTGCGCTCGCTGGAGGAGTAGTAGCCTGACTCCCGCTGCTGCTGCTGCTGCTGCTGCTGCTGCTGCTGCTGCTGCTGCTGCTGCTGCTGCTGCAGTAGTAGGTGGTTCTGCTGGCTGTTCTTCAGGATGCCTTTCTTCGGCAGCATGGGCACCATCTTGGCCGGCGAGCCGCCCAGACAGCCGTGGTCTTCGTCGTCGTCCTCGTCGTCGTCTTCGTCGTCGTCGTCCTCGTCCCCGTCCATGCCGACCTCGCCCCGGAAGCGGGCATCCCCGTCGGTGAAGTGCAGCGTGCGCCTCAGCTCCAGCTCCCCCAGGCTCTGGGAGCGGTGGTCGGACGCCCTGGTCTTCAGGATGCTCTTGGGTCTCTTCAGCGCCTGCTTGTCCTCCCCCGCGGCGGCGGCGGCGGCGGCGGAGTGGCGCGACCCGCCCTCGGTGGTCTCCGTCCTGGTCGGCTTCTTGAGCCTGCGGCCGGCGTAGGGGGCGGAGGAGCCGGAGGGGGGCACGGGGTCCGCGCTGGACGCGCGGCTCTGCCAGTCGATGAAGCGGGCCAGCATGGGGGAGCCCTGGCTGGGCGGGCCCTGGCAGTCGCACACGCTGCTCTTCCAGCCCCAGTTGACCCACCAGTGGTTGGCGATGTCCTCCACCGTGGCCCGCCGCTCGGGGTTCACCATGAGCATCCAGCGGATCAGCCCGCGGGCGTCTGCGCGGCGAGACAACAGTTCAGGGAGCGGTCGGAGCGAATCACTGCACACTAGAAACACGATGGCAACCAATGGCAAAGTGAAGTTGCTCAGAGCTTGCTTTTCGAAGTTAGCAATCGTTCCTTTTAACGAAGTCCAAGTTCATTATAGAGCCCTTCAAACAACAACAGTTGACCATAGTGCTGTACAATTCAACTATCTAGTTATAAAACTAATTATAAAACAAGTTAAATGCAAGAGAGTATAGATGAGTTTTTAGTAGGGATTTGAAGATGGGCACTTTACTAGACCTCCTTACTGAATGTGTACCAAGAGGATTAGACTAAAGAGGATGGGTACGGTCTGACGTTACCTGACGACTGGGTGGGTTCCTTGTAGTCCCCGTTGCTGATCTGCTGGATGAGTTTGATGTGGTCCCCGCCGTCAAAAGGCATGGTTCCATAGACCAGAGTGTAGAGGAGCACCCCCAGGGCCCAGCTGTCCACCTGGAGACACCAGGCACGCAGCAAATACAATGTGAGGCTTTGCAGATTAAAGCAGCATTCGTTTATTTGTTGACCACTAGGGGGAGTAAAGTACACTCTAAATTAACCTTTCAAACTGTGGAAGAAAATGTCTACATTGCTTTTACTCTGAATCCTATCAAACATCTACATTCTATTAATCATAAGCACATAAAACCCTCCTAACTAGAACTCACTGGGCTTTATTCTGTATTCAGTATCTTTATTCAGACCATATCTACAGACCATCTGAGGCCATTTCCCACTGACGGCTCCCCCACCCCATAGATTCTGCCTTATTTGTTTGTCTTGGCTGAGTCTGCTATAAAACCTGTGTGAGTGTGTGTGAGTGTGTGTGTGTGTGTGTGTGTGTGTGTGTGTGTGTGTGTGTGTGTGTGTGTCTAACTGAATTATTATCAGCAGAATCAGTGTCTCGGGTTTGAAACAAAAGGAAAAGAAAATGAGGGAAGTCCACTCCCTTGTTGCACTTCATGGGAAACGGTGTGTGTGTGTGTGTGTGTGTGTGCATGTGCGTGTGTGTGTGTGCGTGCATGCGTCTGTGTGTGTGTGTGTGTGTGTGTTTCCATGCAAGTGTTTCACAGGTTCTGATGGCTAGGTGATGGTGGATCACAATTGGCCAAGTTTCAGGAATCCATAGGTCTACATGTTGCTGGTGTGTGTGTGTGTTGTGTGTGTGTGTGTGTGTGTGTGTGAGTGTGTGTGTGGCCCGACCCACGAATGAGTAGACTTCCTACCGGCTGGGACAATATGTTAAAGTTCAATTCTGTCTACCCACCCATGCACACAGTCACTCACTACACAGTTGCCCCCCACACGCACACACACAGACACACACACACACACACACATAAATCTTGGGTGGTTTGACCCCTACGATGGTTTCTCGGTCGCAGAAACCCAATTTGATCCATCAGATACTGTGGGTCTGATCTGTATCCAAGAGCCTGCTTCTAATTTCAGATCGGGGCTCGCTGTGGGAAACAACATGGCGGTACGCGGGCTGAGAATGTAGGCCTTCCAATAAGGCCATGTGCTTCATCTCACTGAGGATAATTATGGGTCGCGGAGAGTCCCTGATGAAGTGGTCCAGTTCCTTCCTTCCTTCCTCCCTCTCCCCCTTTCTCTCTGTGTGTCTCTCTCTCTCTCTCTTGGTGTCTCTCTCTCTCGCTTTCTGTTGGTCTCACTCTCTCTCTCTGTCTCTGTGTGTCTCTCTCTCTCTGTCTCACTGTGTGTGTGTCTCTCTCTCTCTGTCTCACTCACTTTCTCTCTGTGTCTCACACTCTCTCTCTCTCTCTGTATCTCACTCTCTCTCTGTGTGTCTCACCCTCGCTGTGTGTTTGTTTGTGTGTTTGTGTGTGTGTGTGTGTGTGTCTCTCTCTCTCTCTCTCTCTCTCTCTCTCTCTCTGTTCTCTCTCTGTGGCACAGCAGGGGACATGACATGGCCACAATATACTTTCTTTAAAAGTTATGATTGTATGCATTGGTATTTAAGTTACTGAGCTAGTTACTAATGAAGTCATGAACTCATGAAATCAAACTTTATTTTGTGAAATCGAGCAATGAAACCTAGTAGGTTTAAAGACTGAAAAGGGGAGGATTACTTTGTTGAAAAACAACATCAACGTGTTGATGTCGTATTATTGTCGCCGAGCACCCCCCTCGAAAACGAGATGACACATCTCATACTCATTCCTTTTTTCCAATTTCCAACACAGATTGAGAAATGTGAGTGACCTGACGTAGCACAGAGATGAGAACATATCGCTTGTTTGACTTCACTGACTGGCTTGAGGGTCCCGGTTGAACGGCAGCTCCACAGACAGGCGCCTTGCTAACGCCTTGCTAAAGGGCACAGTGAGCCGCGGAATCGTACCTCCGGGCCGTGGTAGGGCCGGCCGTTGACGATCTCCGGGGACGCGTAGAGCGGGCTGCCGCAGAATGTCTGGAGGAACTTGTCCTTGTGGTACAGGTTGGACAGACCAAAGTCGGCGATCTGGGGGAGGAGGAATGCAGAGTGACCTGAGGGTGAGGGTTGTACGGGACGACAGGCATGGTATCTGCCATAGTAAAACAGTGCTGTGGATGGTATGATGTTGAGGATGACAAACACAATCACTTTTTGCATGGAAAAAAATAATGTTATTTCCAGTTTTCCAGTTTTTTTTAAAGAAAACCAAAAATAACGACATCATTCATTTACGTACAAATTTGCGTTTTCCCAATTCAATAGTTCACAACAACCTAGGAAAAGAAGTGCAACGTGCAACATGTGTGCATGTGTGGCCACAGCCTCTTTGATCAGAGCCTCGTAGCTCCAGGGTGAAGGCACGGGAAACATTATCTCACTGCAGCAGCAGCAGCAGCTCACCTTAATGTTACAGTTCTCATCCAGAAGCACGTTCTCCAGTTTCAGGTCTCTGTGCACCACGCCGTTCTGCAACACAAGACAAGAAACCACGAACGCTTTTATTTTGAAAAATTCGACAAACACAATGGAAAACATAACAGGCGTCATCCTCTCGTGCCACTGACCGGGGGTGACATCACCGGGGGAACTAAAAGAGAGAAGCTCACCTATAAACAAACAATAAACAAACGGGGGTTTGTGTCGAGGCGAGGAAGTGACCTCATGCGAAACACTGTGAAACCACTGCTCCACATTAAGAGCGGCACCGAGGTCACAAAATGCTTGCGGCCACAGCGCCACATTGCGCCTCACACACATGCAATGCATGATGGGACATTTTATTTATTTTAGGCACAGCTTAGGTAAAGGTGACAGATGGCAAAATGGGGCACGTTTCGTCTATTTATATGAACACGACAAACACACACGCACACACACACACACACACGCACACACACACACACACACACACACACACACACACATGCACACACACACACACACACACACACACACACACACACATGCACAGACACACAAACTCACACACATACACAGTTCTAATTGACTGAAGTGGCCAGGCCACTCAGCTGCTGGTGACATCCTTGAACTGTGTGTGTGTGTGTGTGTGTGTGTGTGTGTGTGTATGTGTATGTGTGTGTGTGTGTGTGTGCACGTGCGTGCGTGCGTCACAGTGAATATGCCTCACACAACAAGTCCCTCCCCCTTCCAGCTGAGAGGAAGCCAGTTTCTCTCCTGCGTCCGAGTTACAGGAAGGAGAGAAGTGGTAGAGGAGGTGGAGGAGGGGGAGGAGGAGGTGAAGGAGGAGGAGGAGGGGAGGAGGTGAAGGAGGAGGAGGAGGAGGAGGGGAGGGGGTGGAGGAGGAGGGTATGGAGGAGAAGGGGAGGGGGTGGAGGAGGGGGAGGAGGAGGAGGAGGAGGGGAGGGGGTGGAGGAGGAGGGTATGGAGGAGAAGGGGAGGGGGTGGAGGAGGGGGAGGAGGAGGAGGAGGGGAGGGGGTGGAGGAGGAGGGTATGGAGGAGAAGGGGAGGGGGTGGAGGAGGGGGAGGAGGAGGAGGAGGGGAGGGGGTGGAGGAGGAGGGTATGGAGGAGAAGGGGAGGGGGTGGAGGAGGGGGAGGAGGAGGAGGAGGGGAGGGGGTGGAGGAGGAGGGTATGGAGGAGAAGGGGAGGGGGTGGAGGAGGAGGAGGAGGAGGAGGAGGGGTGGAGGATTAGGAGAGGGGGTGGAGGAAAAGGGAAGGGGTGGAGGCGGGGGGGGTGGAGGAGGAAAGGATAGAGTGAACAGGGACGTAGGTTCAGGAACTGCCTCATGCAGGGCGAGCAAAGGAAACAGGTGGAGAAAAACGCCTATTTAAGGATTAAATAGGCTGAGCTGACGTAGGAATGGGTCATAGTTGAGATGCGGAGGAAATAGGAGGTGTGGGCGTAGTTCTGAGGAAACGGTCATCGTTTGAGACAGATTTGAGACTCCTGAGAGAACAGACACACCCCCAAATCAGATTTGGGGGTGTGTTTACAGTTCATTCATTTAGACATTTGATTAAGAAGTTGACCCTTTCCACCGACATAAACCAACAGAAATACGGACCAACAGAAATATGGACTCAAAAATAAAAATGAAAAATGTTATTAAACTTACCACCTGAATTAAAGCGCATAGTACCCGCCTTTTAGATTTTTTTAAATACACACTTAAATCATGTAAAATAAATAATATATTTTCACAAAACATTCTGATTAAATCATTCAACCAGACCTAATAAGAAGCTTTAATTTAACGAAAACACGTGTAACTCGGGAATAGCCAGCTAACGCTAGCAGCAGCGCCCTACTAGCATAGCGTGTCCGTGTTACTAGCGTGTCCGTGGTACTAGCGTGTCCGCGGTACTAGCGTGTCCGCGGTACTAGCGTGTCCGCGGTACTAGCGTGTCCGTGGTACTAGCGTGTCCATGCTACTAGCGTGTCCGCGGTACTAGCGTGTCTGTGCTACTAGCGTGTCCGCGGTACTAGCGTGTCCGTGCTACTAGCGTGTCCGCGGTACCTTGTGACAGTGGTGGACGGCTGAGACGATCTGCCGGAAGAAGTGCCGCGTCTCCCGATCGCCGAGGCGACGCCGCTCGCTGATGTAGTCGTACAGCTCGCCCTTGCTGGCGTACTCCATCACGATCACGATCTTGTCCTTGTTCTCGAACACTGGCGGGGCGCAGAGATGGGAGAGGGAGGGGAGGAGAGAGGGAGACGTTTTTTGCCAGGGTTGTAAAACACTATGTTTATCGGACACTTTTATCCAGCGCAGCTCAGAGTGTGTTTCGGATACGTGTCATTAAGGGGAAAGGTCAGGGGTTAGAGAATGTGCGTAAGGATACGTAACAGGAAGGCTGTGGACATTGGGGGATTGAACCCAGTAACTTTACAATCCTGAATGTTTATACATAATATTTGCTGAATCAGTGGGATTTTTTGTTTTTTTGACTTTTTGGCATCCCTCACAAACACACATGCACAAGCGCACACACAGGTTGCCATCTTCACACACACACACACACACACACACACACACCCACAGACGTGTCCACCAACACACACACACACACACACACACACACACACACACACACACACACACACACACACACACACACACACATGTGTCCACCTACACATACACACACACAGGCAGGCATGTCCACCTACACACACACACACACACACACACACACAGAGAAGTGTCCACCTTCACACACACACACACACACACACACACACACACCTTCGTAGATGGAGATAATGTGGGGGTGGCGCAGGGCGGACATGATCTCGATCTCCCGCCGGATGTGCACCATGTCCTGCTCATCCTTGATCTTCTCCTTCCTGATGGACTTAATGGCCACCTGGGAGAGAGACAGAGAGAGAGAGAGAGAGAGAGAGAGAGAGAGAGAGAGAGAGAGATAAGAGGGGTAGGCACAGAGAGGAAGGGAAGGAGGGTGGGAGAGAGAGAGCGAGAGAGAGAGGGAGAGGGAGAGAGAGAGAGGGAAGAGAGAGAGGGAAGGAGTGATAAGAGGGAAGGAGAGAGAGAGGTAGACACAGAGAGGAAGGGAAGGAGGGTGGGAGAGAGAGAGAAAGAGAGAGAGAGAGAGAGAGAGAGCGAGAGAGAGAAAGGGAGGGAGGGTTAGAGACAGTTAAGCACTTTGCGTTTTACAATTGTATAGGTAATGATCTATAAATCAAGACTAAGTAAATCATGCATCATTCATTGTTTATCTTGTATAGTTCAGTCAGAAGCACAGCACAGTATTTCTCCACACATCTTTGCATGAAAAGATTTAAGAAATAAAACTATAGAATATTTACAACAAATTCATCTCAAGAGAGTTATACATTTAATCGTCTTAAAAAATCAATTTTCAGTTTCTCAGTTTCAGTCTTGACAAGCCCTGACAAGCTTCCGCCAGCCGATCGATACAGTGAATCACTGCTGGAGAGCGGCACTGACACGCCCCGAGAGATCCCATCTGCCGGCATACGCCCGGGGTCACAAGGTCAAGGAGGGAAATAAAAACAAGACCAGGTCTCTAATGGAGCGTTTCATTACCGACCCCTTCGTGTTCAAAGGTCACCCTGTACCGGGGTTGGTGGGGGGCCTTCAGAACCAAAGTGTTCATGGGCACAGCTTTCTCTTAAATCTTTAAAACTGCCCAGAAATGCGTTCCAAAAATGCGTTCCCCCCCCGCGCACCAACACACACACACACACACACACACACACACACACACACAGAGTGAGTGTCTGGGCCCGTCTCTACAAACAAACTAAATAGAACAACTAAGTAGACCAGAGCCCTCTTTTTTTGACGTGCCCCAACTTTTACTTTGAAAAATGGATGAGGGGTTGCCCTGACAACCTTGGAAAAAAAAAGAAAAAGTAAACCCTTGTTTTTTTTCCTTTTCACGGCGGTCCACGGAATGGAGCACAGCACTCAGGAGACGGACTTATCTGAGCCGGTTATTAATAGATGTTCCATTAGTGCCAGCAGGACCAGCGGCCCTCTCTGCCAGCACCAGTCCGGCCCTGCGGTCTCCGTCGGAGGGCCTGAAGCCCTGCAAGGGTGTGGGTTCTCTCATGTGATGCCGGTCACTCAGTACCATGACCCTAGCCTGGCTATTGCCAGACCAAGCTCAATCGTAGATTGCACGTTGTTCTGGGGAGGCTGCTGTCATTTTCATCCGCACAGGAGGCGTGATCAACGGGCGGAGTTAACTTGACTCTGTACGCAATTGGCTGGTTGCCGTCGCTTCCCTGTCGTCATTGTGTTAAACCAGCCAATAGCGCGCCAGGGGGAAAAGCCAGCTTGGTGATTGGCGCCCGCAAAAACGTATCGAAACTAGAAAGAAATGTATTGCTCTTCTCCGGACCCTTCTGCAGGGCGGACTCAAATTGCCGGCAGAATGGACGGTGCTACCCAGTCTACCATGACCCTATACTCACGAACCAATCACAGCAACAATATGTGTTATCCTCATTTTGAACTGGCTCCTCCTAAGTAGGTTTCCCGGCCCTGAGACTACTGATGTGACTCTGGATGCTCTAAGGATGGGGAGGCTGGAGGCAGAAGTGGTTAGAGGCTGGGTGTTGATGAAAGGTTCTGGGTTTGAGCCCCGATGTAGCCTTAAACCTGCTCATTAATGGCATCTGAAGAAAATAATGAAAGCGTTGCAATATTATTTAAAAGTAGAAGGAACTAGGATACACAATTAGCTGCTCACAGCTCGACTTTTGTTTTGGTCAATCTTTTCGGCACTAAACTAATGAGACAACCCTAACCACTGTCTGAAAATGGCCTTAGCCATTCATTTCTTAATTCCTTACCAAGAAACTTGCATTGAACATTTCCTTTAAACAATGAATCCAGTGGGGAATTAACATTCAATGTTACCCCCAGCAAGCTTCCTTCCCTGCTTTCCCGTGAGTCATGAGTGGGAATTTTACAATACAGGTAAAGGCTGAGAAAACCACTATTATTTAATCTATTTGTGAACATATTTGTATGTGGGATTGTTTCCGGGCTTTTAAAAGGGTTTGAGACAGGAACGCGGAACATGCTGAAGGAAATGGCAGTTAAAGAATGCCGAAAGGAAGAATTGCTGAGTAAAGTGTACTGTTCCATATTTTATCAGACACATCATTCAACTCACTCCTTCTACGGACATTGGGTGACAAAGTGCAGGAAGGGAAAATATTGCTCTACATTATTCGACTCTAGGGCTCATTTCCGTGGCCGTCTAGCCATATCAGCAGATTATGTAATAACCTTTTAGATAAGTCAAGACGATGGCCAAACGACTCAGCATCATTAGCTCATGTGGTTAAAAACAAAGAATGGGATTTAGTAGAAAACTAAAACAAACAGTTTGTTGTAAATGTCAAATTGACTGTCCCAAAAACAAAGTGACTTAGTAAGCCTGTTTGATACAATTTTAATTAAAAACACTCACACAAGGTTAAATGCCTTGTTGTAAACAGAAACCTAGCAAGCTAATTAAAAGTCGGCTCCACCTGAGCTTTACCAAGAAAGTGTATAAGCTTATGGCTTCCAACGTTTATAC
>NC_140292.1:1464203-1509203 GCF_964030765.1 Micromesistius poutassou
GGCCGGTTATAATGCGCAAATGCCCGGGCCGTTTTTTGCTCCCAGTCCGTCACTGGTTGTAATGTAGGCCTACTATCTTTAGGCTACAGGGACATAGGCCCACAGGATTCATTCAATTCTACTTTATCTCAAAACCTGCTAGCTACTTTTTTCCTAGTTAATATTGTCTGAAAAACACCTGAAAACTATCAGAATTAAATCTCCAATACGACATATTTGATCTGAGTCTCTCAAAAAAAGTCTCCCCTTTGTAAATTGCAAAAAACAACGATTCTAAGTATTATCATCCGTCTTTACTCAAATAAAAAGTTTTATTTCTTTATTTTTCACTCTTCTGCACGCATGACCTTTTAAGGGCTTCCTTTGCCCCCGACTCGACTGATGTCCTGGTGACCTCGTGCCCAAACGTCTTGAGAGCGCGCGAGCCACCCGCCGAATATGCGTTGTGACAGCCTTGAGTCACCGGTGGCTGGGAACGGTCGTACTTTACTCATACTTTTTTCAATGAAATACTGAATACGGAATAGTTTGGTGATATTTTTGATGCTAAATAGATATGGGAAGCGTGATTATTAATTAATATGCAATTTGTAGTTGTATTTTGGTTTTTTTGAGACCCCGCCCATCATAACTAGCTCTGTTTAGCCTTAGCCGGCTAGCGGTTTGGAGTTGACTTCATCCATTTGGAAAGTGAACTGAACAACGGTAAGTGGAGGAGACTGGATCCATTTGCTTGAATGAGTTAATAAGTTATTTGAGTAATGCGTAAAGCGATTTTACTGTAATTAAATGCCATCGGGCTGCTGCATAACTGTTGCTAATGCTGGAAGGCACCGTGAACTGAAACGAACTGAAGTTCATTCAAGCTGCATGCTACGACCATACTACATCACTAGCAAGCACGGAAATGTTCTAGAATAGGACCTCCAGGATGAGGATAATATTATGTGTTGCCTTCTTGATTCTAAATATGGAAAACCATCGGAAACCTTAGATTTACCATAGATAGTCCTTACTGTGTTTAGGGTGTATTCAAACCAGGAAAGTCCTTTAGTTCGCTCTCTTTGGTCCGGACCAAAATACAATTGGTTTGGTGCGGTTCCTTTTCACATTGCAATTTTCGCTACAGTCCCAGAATTTGTCAACAAAGCTACATGTGTGCAAAGATCGTTCAATCATTGGACAAAAACGTCTGGGGTGGGGTAAAGCATTAAAGAATAAAAAGGGGGGGAAAGCGCCGGTGAAAGTAAACAATAATGGATATCCAGCATGATATACATTGATCCGCGGACCTATTGAACCATATATGTAGCAATATTCAAATGGAAATGCAATTTGCAATTTGCAATTCAATAAGTCATTGCATTATGCGATTGACAATTATTATTTATAGCTCTCCCATGGCGGACCTGTATGGTGTCTACAGAACCACCCGAATCTGTGGACACCATACAGGTCCGCGATCTCCTTCACCTTTAGGCCATGGGAGAGGTATCCTCTATTAGAGGTATCTATTGCCTCAAAGGGCATCTCCACGGTAGGTCTCCCGACCCTATGTTTCGCACCCAGTGCCTGTAGCACTTGGGAAATCCACACTGGCGTCAACACTCCCAACACTATCTCCCAGAGCACGCACTCTATCAAGTGCATCTGTGTCTTCAACACCATTGTTCTCCACATCCTCTGCCAAACTTCGGAGCGTAGCAACAATCTCCTCCATTGCTGACACACACAAACATAAACAAGGAAATTACGAGGAAGTGCCATAGGTCCTGCCCACACGCGATTCGCTGATTTTGCAAAATCTTTTGCAAAACGTTTTTCAAAGTTTTTTGCAAAGCGTTTTGCAAGCTTTTTACGGATTGAAATGTCATTTGAATTTTGCAACACACGGAGTGTGGCGAAGTGCATTGCAATCATGGTGGTGCTATAGCTTTCCATTTGAATAAAGGCACTCAAAATGTTTATTTTTTGTCTATTTTTATTGTTATAACTTTTTCAAATTGAATTGAGGATTTCATTGTCACTTTGCATATTAAAATACACTTTGAATAACGTATTTTCAAATTACATTATTAAATTGCATAATGAATTGTCAATTGCATAATGCAATGACTTATTGAATTGCAAATTAAAAATTGCATTTCCATTTGAATTTTGCTACATGTATGCTTCCATACGGACCGGTCAAACTCCTTCTCCCTCATCCTAATGCTTAATGTGTTAAGTGCATTGGCATTTTTACGTGTGTTTTCGAGATAGACTTTCCAGCTCCTCTTTGCTCCATGTTGAGCCACAACTCATTTTCAATCGACGGTCCGATCTTGGAGTTACCGCTAATCAAACAACAATTCCCATAATGCGCACGGCTGAGCAGGAGCTTGTTACGTCCAAGGAGGCGTATGATTTTTAGAACTGGATCGGACCGAGGTGCATTCACTTTCACATCTCAAGCGAACCGCACCAGGGTTCATTTGGAAGCGAACTGAGACCACCTCTCCGGCTGGGTCTCGGACCGGCTGTTTGGTCCGCACCAGAGTTCGATGGTTTGTATTCACCCCAGCCCAAAAGGTCCGCACCAGGGATTATTTTGGTTTAGTTTGAACCAAACAAGGCAGGTGTGAAGTAAAGTGTATGATTTAAATCAGTGTTGCCCATTGTGCGGCTCGCTAGACTCATGGGGCTTGCCTAGCTTTAATTGGTAGCTCGCATGGCAGCCAATAATTATGTGATAATGCAGCCAATACACATAAATCATAAATATACTCAGAACAGTTTAGTTTTAAATTATGTTGCTAAAGGGGTGGAAACCAATATGGCAACACTGCACACGTTGTAGTAGTTGTGATAGCGTAGCAGCTTAGTTTTGCTAATTCATTGAAGCATCTGTCAAAATCAATATGAGTACGCCAGAGAGGAGACTAGCGGAAAGGCGGCAGGTGTTCCGAGTAAAGAAAGGAAAGATACGATCCATATAAGATGAGCATAGCAAATTTCAAGAAAAATGGCACAATGACACATTTAAATTTATCCTCCCCAGATTCAACCCTTTGTGTTTAATATGCAAACAAACCCGCTCCGATTTCAAGCAAAGTAACTTGGAGCGCCATTTCCAAACCATGCATCCAAAATTAAAATGTAAACTACAAATATAACAAAGAAAGTCAAGGACATGCATGCCTGCTTCCGCTCATCCCAGTATTAAGGTAAGCCTGTTTTAATTAGGATTGTATTAGCTGCATTGCATGTTGTATGTGGTGGTTTGACACATTAGTAGGCAAGTGCTTAATGGTTGGAGTGGCTTTTGGTGTTTTGCGGTAAAAGTGGCTCTCCTATTGACTTTGTCCTGCCAGTGTGACTCGCATGGAAAAAATTGTGAAGATCATTGATGTGATTGAATGTGTGAACAAACTAGGGTTTTGTACAGGCTCAAAGCACAGAAATGGTAATGGAGTTCAAGGTCAAGGACTAGGCTTATGATAATACTGGTATTCACCATAGTATAAGTAATGGATGGATCTCTTTATCTATGGTACAATTAATGTATTAATAATAATAATATTACCCAAAATGACAATATTTGTCACGAGTAGTACTGCCAATACTACCAAAAAGGTTTATACTGCTATTATTGATACTATTACTAATAATAGCACTGCACTGCAAACAGTGCAAATCTATAGTTTCCCGGTAGTCCTGAGTCACGTGAACGAGCGTGACTCTGGAAAACTACGCAAAAACTACGCATGACCTCAGCTCATGCGTGCTCTGCTTTGTGTCACTTCCTGCCCTGTGAGCCATGTTCACGGTGTGGACAGCTGTCCACGTCGATAAGTCAGCTGTTTGACTCTCTCACCCCCTCTCTCCCTTCCCAGTAGCTTTAAAGTCCCCCCACCCAACCCCCGTTTAGGCTGATGCACTCTCTGACGACAGTGGAAACTCTTAATGAGGTGGTGGCCTGGAAGGGTCAATAGGCCAGACACGACATGACTCATGGCGATGATGGACGTGGATGAACAAAGTACAAGGGAACATCTGCCAGTGCGTGAGTTAAATGAGAAGAGACGATGTTGGGGCAAGACATTCCTCTCCCAGACACAAACATGCATGTCCTGCGGCAGTCTCAGGCTTCATCTTCTGGGTCTTCTGGAGCATTTCTTCATCTCTGGGATGACAACGGTTGAATTTAGTTTGACATGGTGATGTAGCCAGCCTAAATCAGCTCACCTCCAGGTTTTGTCTCCAGATATTATATCAGGAACCAGCCCGACGCGGGCAGCTAGAACCCGAACACAGTTCGGTCAGCCAATCAGTGAACCCCAATATACATACAATAAAATAGGCTGCTTTGGAATTTGTTTGATTTGGACAAATGTTTTTACTTGCATTGAACTTGTAGCAGTAATGTTCGCTTATGGCACTTTGGAAATATGGCTCAATTAACGTCATCAGGTTTGGAGGATCTGATCCCGTCTTTTCAAAATGCTGCAAATGCAAGGTTTAATGATGACCACCAACACTGCCCACGGCAGACTCTAAGCGGATAAGCAGATAGCGGACATAGTTGATATTATAGGTAATTCTCTCTGTGTGCACATTAAAGGTTAAGGGAAAGTCACAGTAACGCATGCAAACTGGCTACCAAGGTCACTGTGGAAGACGACTAACATTGACTGTAATGACATTTTAACATTAGCATGAGGTATATCACACACGTGGGCCTCTCAAATGAAACATTATCTTCCAGGAAGAGCCTTTTTGTCTACAGTTTCTATTGTCTTGTTTGGAGGCCGACTGATAGATCGGTTGGACGATTTTATCGGCCGATATTGACCTATAACAGATATATGTGTATCGGTGTATATGTTTGCTGATATGTGCCGATACAGCTTGTATGATGTGTAATACACAATTGAACTGAAAATATTTTGCCTGCCTATAGTTAACTGACAGTTGTATTGATCAATGAGAGCATTGACTTGTGCCGCTTTTCCACCAACAGTACCAACTCGACTCGACTCGACTCGCCACGCCTTTTTTGCGTTTCCATTGGCAAAAAAAGTACCCGGTACCTGGTACCGGGTACTTTTTTTTAGTACTACCTCCGTCGAGGTTCCAAGCGAGCGGAGTAGGTACTTTTGTGTGACGTAAACAGGCTGCTGGCAACTGATTGGCCAGCGGCTGTAAATGGGAATAATCACTCAAAGTTAAGTTGTGTCCGGCGTGGTTGGAGTCCACGAACCCGCTCCCGAGGGGGACACTGATCAGCGTTTCGCCGTGTGTGTCGCTCCTTTCCCGGGGCTAGAGTTAGGCTGCGTGTGGGTGTGTCCAGTGTGGCTGGAGTCCACGGACCAGCTCCGGAGGATCAGCGTTTCGCTGTTTCGTTTTAGTGTCGTTCCTTTCCCAGGGCTCGAGTTTCGCCTCCATCAACGTTACCGTATGACAACAATAGACGCGCAGTCATTGCGCTTTTTATTTTATTTTATTTCCCATCATAACCTTTCCTGGGAATCAGGAAATAGTCTTGATCAGATTCAGATTTCCCGGGAATCGCGTCTCCCGTGATTAAAATCTAATGACGACCCGCCCATGGTGGAGAGGTTCTTTTCTACGACCCGCCCGCATTGAAGAGGTACTTTTTTAGATGGAAACGCGACGTGCCTGGAACCAAACCGAGTCGAGTCGAGGTGAGTTGAGTCGAGTCGAGCTGATACTGTCGGTGGAAAAGCGACATTGGTTCATACCAAGTCAATTGATTGAATGTCTTTGATGTAGTAAACTACTGTGGCCATGTTGTAGCTCAGATTGATACGTTTCTTTAGTTGGTTAGGGGGCAGGGGTGCATCAATGTGGTGGAGCTTAATTGAATGCAGAGTAACTTGCTGGTAGCTTACCTCACTATCCTTTCTAAGTAGCTTGCCCAACACTGCCCTTAACGTTATGCATTAACAGCAAAATTATACGTAAGATGACTTGCTCCATGACTGCCGCTCCATCCCAAGGATACCACAATATACATATATATATATATATATATATATATATATATATTGAATAACGGCCGATAAACCTGTTTTTTGGATATCGGCCGATATATATCGATATCTGTCTTTTTTTTTTTACCCCTCTAATTTGGAATGATTAATTTGGTTAACAGCCATACACGTCACACACAGACCATGTAAACCTTCTGATTCAAGATTATTTTGCAATATTATTATTGCTGCTTTTTATTTAGTTCTTAATACATGAATGCTGATTCTTCTTCAATTCTTATGCAAGAATCTCAGGGAAAGTGCATTTTTATTGTATGATTTCTGTATCTCTGTATCTACTATTCTATAGAAAACATTGCTTTTATTTCTCCTCTGTTCCATCAGATGCACCACATTATTATTTTCATGAATTCATATATATATATATTTTTTAAGATATTCAACCTTTTCACAAAGCCACAAGCTTTGGTCACATTTGATTTCCCTGATTCTGTTTGTGTAGTGTGTTCACAAACGTTTATGAAACCCATGTTTGCACACACTACATAAACCGGAACATTGACCAAATCGGTACATCGAATCGTCCAGTGTTTAGTCCAAGCTTCACAAGAAGGAATAAACTGTATATATACATATTGTCAAGTGATTCAACAAGAGTCAATGAACCTCTGAAAGTGCAAATAGAAAATCATGTCCGCTTAACCAGTGTTGGGTCTGGTATGGTCACTCATCCATCGCCATTAAAGTGGTTGGCAAAGGGGAGTTGGCTGTGCGCAGTCTCTTTTCTTTTGGACTTTTTGGCTTTCAGCAGTCATTCTCTGGAACTATGCGGCATTTGAGGATCTTGAGGTAGCTCTGAACCTTGTTGGAGTCTCGCCGTAGACAGAAGAGGAGGTCGTAGTCGTTCATTAGGCTCCACTGGGGTCTGACGGGTGAGGGCAGCTGGAGTTCAGGGGAGCTCAGACCGTGGACCAAGTTGCTGATAATGCCCAGGTTCTGCATCTGGAGCAACAGAGGAGAAGGTCTTTGGGGTCGTCTTTTCATAGTCGGGCAGACGCTTTTTGATGATGGATGGAAATGGAGCAAGACCACAAGAACACAGATGAGGGATTCACATGCAAGCATACTAGTTTTCTTAAAATATATACGTAGAAATGGAGAATGACTGATTCATAATTTTTTTCCCCTCTAGCTGCCTATTTGCGTCATTATTTTGTCATGCTCACAAAGAGGAATGCTGGACTTGGAGTGAGTCACTGACATACGCTCGGGGGGGGGGTGAACCATTCGCTTCTGTCTCTGACAAAATTCTTCCAACCCATTACAATTGTTGTTTGGACAATTTCATCCAGAAGCCTAAAGCAGCAAACAAACCAGAGCGAGTTGAGTATGCTATTTTTGTAAAAGGGTTAGCGCATACCTTCTCGGCTACTTTCTCCACGCCGGTGCGTAGCTCGTGGACCAGATCGCTCATCACCAGGGCCTTGTTGGAGCTGAAGCTGTTGAAGTCTTCGTGGTGGGCCATGCTCTGGTGGAAGTGCCAGAGGGGGTCCCTCCACGCCCACAGCAGCTTCAGGATCACCTCCGTCAGCTCCTCTCCCTGCAGGCACCGCGGGGCATGAGGTGGAGGACGGGAGATAATTACATTTGTTATATTCCTACACCGCCCAGCTCTATTTCAGTATTCTGAACTTGATAATAGCCGGTAACATTCGGAGACAAAGAAAAGTACAGATAAACTCTTGTTGTGTCGTGTATAAGAGATGGAGGAGGATGTACTCACAGCAAGTCTCTGTGCATTCTCCTTGCCGTTGGGAGTCAGGATCCCTGAGGTGTGGCAGTTTCTGTTGACCTTGTTGCTGATGTGATTCCTACTAGGCAGGAAGTACTGTTCCTGGTGGACAGGGGAAATGTTAAAAGGTGAATGCCGGGGTTGGACGGTGGCATGGCTATGAGTCATGAGAAGGTCAAGACGAGAATAAAAAATGAATGGGAAAGAGAATTTATTTGCGTGCTGTTTGAATATCAAAATTATTCAATCTGACTAGAAATAATACAAAACAATCCAATGTGACAGGCTCAATTCCCAAAGTAAAAATCTCTTTTTGAGATTCTGGCTTTCACTGATTAGTATCACCTAGGTAACGACTAACGAGTGAAGTCAGGTGGCTCAGTGCCTCAGTGCAAAGCAGGAGCAAAACACAAAGCAAATTTTGACAATTAACTCAACATTCAACTCCACTAATGCTAATTTCTAATTCCATTAGAATCGCTTCAGAATAAATAGCATTATTTGAATATAATAATATATATAATATTATATACAACATCAAATTATAATTTAACTAACAAATATGATTAAGGACGAATAATTATACTGCGTATCAAACATACGGGTGGGGAACATACGGCCCGCCAAAGCCTTACATCCGGCCCCAGTTTTTATTATTATTCACTAAAATTTTAACAAAACATATAGCCTAGCCTACAATATAGTTATACATGCATAAGTGACAACTTTTGAATGAAATGAATTAAGGAGAAAAAGGTTCATTTCCTTTTTGTTTACTTTGGAATGTTGAGGGTCACATTGGGGTAGCCTAAACAAGTCGCAGTGTCATTTCTAAATCTAACCAAGAAAAATGGACTGATGATCACTTCTTTGTTGAAGTAAAGGGCAGGCCAGTTTTCCTTGTGTGTGGAGAATCGCTCGCTGTAATGAAAAAGACCAACCTGGAACGTCATTACAGTACTAAACATGCTAGGCTAAGTGAATTGCAGGGGCAGTTACGCGAGGACAAAATAAACGCACTCAAGCGAAGTTTGGGCGCCCAACAAGCAGCTGTCACCACACCAAATTTAGAGAGAGAAAACGTTGTGCATGCAAGTTATGTGGTGAGTGAGTTATTTTTGTGGCCCCCGAAACAAGATACAAAAAATGTATACGGCCCTCGATGTCACAAAGGTTCCCCACCCCTGGTCTAGATTATTCTGGTTCAAAGCATGCAAAAAAGGGACTTACAAACTGGGAGTGCAGGTCGTTGGACATGCCATGCATCCTGGAGGAGTGCTGGATGACCCGATCGAAGAGGTCAGCCAGTGAGAGGACCTGGCAGCTCGCCTGCCCGTTGTCACAGATGGGCGCCGCGCTCACCATGTCCACCGGCGTGTGTAGCACCAGACACAGAGTGCCAAGCCATGCAAAGGATCCTTGGATATAGACGGCGGGAGAGGGAGAGGTGGGGGAAAGAGGATGGAGACAGGCCGATAGACAGAGAGAGAGAGAGAGAGTGGTGGGGGAAAGAGGATGGAGACAGACCGATAGACAGAGAGAGAGAGAGAGAGAGAGGGAGTGGTGGGGGAAAGAGGATGGAGACAGACCGATAGAGAGAGAGAGAGAGAGAGAGAGAGACAATGAGGCAAATTTGAATCGAGTTGACATTGAAACACTAAAATAATTCAGCATTGTTTTCACATAACCCCCCCTGCCCCCAAGATAAAAAATATGGATCTTGAAACTGATGTTTAGTGATTAAAGGCAGGCATACAGGCATAGTTTGAATTTAAAAGGTGATACCTACAAGACATAGAATCTCTCTCAAGCTATTAAAACACATTCACAAAATCAAGAGTGAATGGAGGAACGTTAACAAAGTTTATTCAAGAGATTAAGAAGAGTCTCTGGAGTGCATCCTCCTCCTTGCGTTGCCTTGGCGTCCGTACCTGGTCTGACTGAGGAAGGCATCTTGAGGCGGGATGCTGGGGTCTATCTTCCTGTCCCGGGAACACTGCAGCAAAAAGTGACACAGGAAGGCTTCAAAGCCCTGGAGATGATGAAGAGGGAGGTGAAGTTGTCTCTGACAATTGTCTCTGACAATGGCCAGCGACTCCACATCTCTTTAATACCACAGAGAGTGGGGAAGGGGCTATGGGGTGGGTTGTGGGGGCTGGGGTGAGGTGGGGGCGGGGGGATGAAGGAGGAGAGGAGGAAGGGGGGAGTACTTGGAAAAATGAAAGGGAATGATGATGGTTGATTTCCTAATTTTTTTAATGCAGCCTGCTTTTATTCATTCATTCATTCATTCATTCATTCATCATTTTTTGATTTTTGTATTTTTGAATGGTCAAAACACCTTACATCCAAATGTGATGCAATGACGTAAAAAAAATGTGCTACTATATTACATTTAAAAATAATCAGTCCAATCATTTCTGGGCTGGACTATGGTGTGGAGATGACACCCAAGTCCCTCTGCTCTGGAATTGGACACCAGCTGACATCTGTACAGTATACATATAACTGTCATTATTAGAATTATATTAATTAATGCACAACCTTCAAATAGGAATATGCTATTTCTTATGATGTGTACTGATGAGTGTGGAAAACTGCAAAAAAGGGGGTGATTTATTTTTATGATATTTGATTGATTCAAGTGAACATCAAAGTATAAAAAGAATTGTCCCTCCCCATGCCACCAAGATCGTGACCTTTATATTTTCTTGGAAAACGTAAATGTCTCGCGGAAAAATACCCTGCGTTGCTAGTGCTAGCTCATCGACCAATGACAGGCGTCCCGTCATGATGTGCGCCACTGAGTGATACGTCATCCCTCAGCCCCTGCCCCCCCCCCCCCCCCCCCCCCCCCCCCCCCGCAGAGCCTGCTAACATGAACAGTCAGTCAGCATACTGATCCCTTGCGTTTGTGTGCACGTCACTGGATGAGCCAGCTCTAGCATGGGTTCATCAAGTTGAACCCATCGTGAGTTCAGCTACCGTGGCCGGTGTAGCTTCTTAACACACTCAATCATTTAAACAGGCCCTCAAAACCTTTTTATTTTTATTTTTGTCAATGTGTAGGATATTATATGTTGGCTTCCTTACTTGTTTGCAAAACCACCTGCCTTCAATTGATTAAGTACTGTACATAAAATGATATTCCCATAATCAACCCAGGGTGACGCCTTAAAGGTCAAAATCAAAGTGTTGTTGTAAAAAAGGTGGGTTTACCACATAGAATTGAATGAAGAGTTTTCTAGTGAAGTTATACCAGAACCACCTCAATCTTCGAGCGCTTGCTCGCTGTGTACGTCATGGTCGAGCCTCTGCGTGCGATACTGCAGTTCTCGTAGTAGTGTGTAGTGACCTATCAAAGTTCACGCTGTGGTGACCATAGATGTGTGTTCCCTTCCCGCGGGTACTATGTTCCAGGGTTAGGGTTAACCCGGCCTCTCCTCCTGGCTCAGGTGTACAGCCACGACTACAGCCAGTGAGAGTCCTTGAGTAAACCTGAATCTAAATTAAACTAAAATGCCACACTTCGCTACGAGTTATTTCAGGCCATCTCATCTAAAGCTATAACTCCCCTTTCAAAAATGTAACACTACTGTTTTTCGATTGTTTTGGTGCCACTGCTGTATGAGTTAGATTTGATATTTATTTTTAGATGAGATTAAATTTTGATTTTTGATATATAAAAGATACGGCTTGTGTTGGACGCTGTGTACAGAAAGAATGAAGATGTAGATTAATAATGGCAATGCTCTCGCATGTACATCATCAAGGATTAAGTACGATGTTTAATAAACTATGCATCTATTTCGGGGCGTTGCTTCTAAAGATTGTCCGAAGCGCATTCAAATCTTTATATTCAACTTCTAAATATATATATTTTTGAAAGCTTTGTAGGAATTTGTCAAATCCAGTTACTGAAATTCCATGGACCACTCCAAACAGGTCGATGATGGGGGAAAGAAGTGAAGTCAAAGTTATATAAATGTACCTGAAATGGTTGGGACACATATTCTTGTTTTGAGCACACCATTCCTTAACATATAACGATTAATACTATGTAATAGTGTATAATGTTTTGTTATCTTGAGGCTCCAGTGTACTGTCAAGTGGTTTTAATGTGATTGCGTGTAGTTTATTTGATCAGAATGTTGATATAAAATGGCCTGTAACCCTAACCCTAACCATTAATAAATAATATACTAAATGTGACTCACATGGAATAAAAAAATGAAAAGGTTGCACATGGAAAAAAACAAAAACGTACACACACACACACACTACACACACACACACACACACACACACACACACGTGCGCGCGCGGGCACACACATGCACCCTAAAAGGTTGTGGCTGGCTGTGGACGGCAGGGTTGTGAGGTTGAGCTCTGTGGCATGAACAGTAGAATGTCTTCCACCTCATTTAGCAAAAATAAAAAGCGCTCTTATCACAACGGTGCGTGCATGCTTAGGAGCACGTTGGCCTAATTCAAATAATTTCTGGAATAAAACCACCAAAACACAACTTCACGACACAAATAAACTATACACAACACATAACCCTGAAGTGACCGGGAGGCTGGAAGTTTTAAATCGGCACCTAATGTAAAGGTCTATAGCGCCCTCTACTGACCCCAACCATAATAACCGTTAACCAAACTGCAGAGTATAGCTTAGCAGTGGGTGGCAGTATTACCAAATCAATATGAAAGACCTCAACATTTTTCTAGGCATTAATTGTAATTTGTGTACCAATGTAGGCTAAAGGGATATAATCAGACCTTCACTATCCAGGGGAAGAAAGGTGAGGGGCCTACTGCACTGACCATGTATGATGTCATGGGTCTGGGGGAGGAGCAAGACAACAGCATCATTTTTTCGATGACATTGTTCTGTCATCAAAGGCCACAAGGTGAGAGAATAATGTGCCATTCATGTGTCCTGGTAATAATGAGACGCCTCGTCAGTGATGACGCTCACGCTTACGCGTGTTCCCGACAGCGACCGTTCATGTGCACTGCGTTCGGAATCTAAAAGTTCTTCACAGCAGGGGTTTTTTTATCCGATAAAATAATAACTGAACAGAACTTAGTAGGATCAGTTTCAAGTTCGCACGCCTTTATTTCCTTGTAGCCTATCCCCTACTGTCCTTTTGCTTTTATTTATGAGAGACACATTGTATTGCCACTGTATGGAAGGCTACACTTGCCCTTATAGAGCTGGTTTACCAGTACACAACGTTTAAAACTGAGCAAAGTCGATGCCAACAGACGGTTACAACGTAAATCAACAGTAAAGTATGTGATATGATGGTTGATTATTTTATATTGAGTAAAACGGTCATGTTCCGCCATGTTCATGCGCATCACTAGTTGTTAGGGTTAGGGTTAGGGTTAGGGTTACAACACCAAAACAGCATAAACCACAAGAGGAACATAACTCTCTTGTCAATAAGATGATTTCCAAGCGTCAGGCAAAGCGTATACAGGTGAGAGCTCAGTGGCATACAGAGCAAAACTGAGAACTTAAATACATATTGTGCAGAATAAGAAATAAAGAAAGAAAGATAGAATAAAGCCTAAGAATAACAATAGTTGAGTGTTGCTTGCCGCAGTCACCCAATGAAAGAAAATGCAGTTAGATGAACACTAGGTGGCAGTATAACTATTTGTGTTTTATCTCGGTCTGTTCCTCTGCTTATAAAGCTGTGTATATCATCGATCTGTTTGTCGTTCATTTACATGGAATAGATCATAATACAGATTAATATGAGGTCAATACAATTAAATAAGCCTTTATTTGATATATATATTTTTAAGTATAACCGTAACACAGAACAAAATGCTTAATTACAGAACTTTATTGTAATTAAAAACACACAATAAAAAGCTGCTTCGGACAATCAGGGTGAACTTTTAAACAAACTGACCTTTCTTGAAATGAATAAATACTTGAACAACTCGAGGACAGGCTCCAACCATCGCTTCAACATTAAAGATGAGGGTCTGAAGAACACACATACACACACTCACTCACTCACATACATACTGCCTGAAACATTACGCTGCGACCTTGAGGACTGAAGCGACCTGTCTTTCTGGAGGATGGTTCTGGGTTCTGGAGGAGAGATTGTATCTGAGTCGACGGTCGGAACATCGTTAACGACAACGTTTCTGCAGCGTCTACGGAATCCCGCCGTGAGAACGAACGGGTTTTGGTCTTCGGCCGGTTGGTGTGTGTGTGTGGAGTCCAGCGGTCCTCAGGAGATTATCTGTTTTTCATTATGCCAACTATTATGGAATGAACAATTCTAACCATTATCTACTAGTCTTTAAGGCTGTGTGTTTCTGCGTGTTACCGTGTGTGTGTGTGTGTGTGTGTGTGTGTGTGTGTGTGTGTGTGTGTGTGTGTGTGTGTGTGAGAGAGAGTGAGTGTACGCCCATGTGTGTGTGTGTGTGTGTGTGTGTGTGTGTATGCGTGTGTTCGTGTGTGTGCGTGTGTGTGAGCGAGTGTATAGACCACGTGTGTGTGAGTGAGTGAGTGAGTGAGTGAGTGAGTGAGTGAGTGAGTGAGTGAGTGAGTGAGTGAGTGAGTGAGTGAGTGAGTGAGTGAGTGAGTGAGAGAGAGAGAGAGAGAGAGAGAGAGAGAGAGAGAGAGAGAGTGAGTGTGTGTGTGTGTGTGTGTGTGTGTGTGTGTGTGTGTGTGTGTGTGTGTGTGTGTGTGTGTGAGCGAGTGTACGACCGTGTGTGTGTGTGTGTGTGTGTGTGTGTGTGTGTGTGTGTGTGTGTGTGTGTGAGCGAGTGTACGACCGTGTGTGTGTGTGAGTGAGTGTACGACCATGTCTGTGTGTGTGTTCCAGAGAGAGAGGGAAGGAGTAATGGGGTGGGTGTGGAGGGGTGGGGGGGAGAGAGTGAGAGTAGAGTTTGTCTGGGATGCAGTGAGGGGGCCGCTACTCTGTGTGTGGTCCTGACTCACCACACACACACACACACACACACACACACACACACACACACACACACACACACACACACACACACACACACACACACACACACACACACACACACACAGGAGAAGCAGAGCATTGTGCTGAGCCTAACTGATACACTTCCAAGTGCACTGTCACAATAACACGGTCATCCACCGCGACACGACGGACTGCACGGAGAATGAACTGAAACAACATGAACACCTATTGGGAGCTGAGACATAGATGAACCTTCACACAAGATAAAGGCCTACCTTTTAGCCTTACAGTAACAGCTATTTTCAAGTCACTTTTTTGTTTTAATGTAAATACGTTTGTTAGGCCTGTATACCCGTAATCCACTACCATAGCCTATTTTAATGTCAAGACTTCTGGGCGATATTAAAAAATAAAAACGACTTCTGGCCTAACTCCAATACTGTAGAAGTAGTGATTTGACACGGACTATAGCGAATCATTAATACGATTAAAAGCATCTCAGTCTCAGACCGTCTCATCCCCATCCCACCACACACATCTCAGAAGTGAGATTATGTCAGGTGAGTTTCCTTGTGGTCCTGAACTGAGGGCTTAGATATTGTTTTGGTATTCACACATTCTTCCCCCGGAGAGGGGGGATGGGATTGGATCCCTCTCCCCCCTCTTCCCCCACACCCCCACTAGTAGGCCCACATACCAGTGGGGCACCGGACAGACACCACAGCCTGACTGAGGCTGAGACACAATACTACTTTGTTTTACGCTCTTCAATCCAAACTTTATCCCGCATCTCGAACAGCGCGTCTGGACTCTGGAGCCCCGCAGCGATGCGGGATCGTTCGGATTCCTCCTGGAAAGTTTGTGCTGCTGGGAAGTGGGTGGTGGTGCCGGGGTCATATTACACCCAGTCTGAGCTTTTCCAGTCCGCTCCTTCGACGTGGGGGAGGGCGAACCTCCAACTTTTCTCGGCCTGATTTCTTTTTACGTGCAGGGAAAGAAAAAACTTCCAAACGGAGGAATTACTGCGTAAAGCGACCGTTTCTTATTGGGTTTGATGTTTAATGAAGTGTTTCTGTAGAACATACTCGGGATCCGACCATGAATCCGTTTCGGAGGATCTTTGGATGAGAAAAGAGAAAGAGTTGGAGACCGCGTCAGAGCTCCGAAGAAGCCGTGATAATAGTTATTTACGATGCGGGACCTGGAATCAAATCTGGGATTACATCTGGAGACCGAAGAAGACGCCATCCCTTACAGGACCTACAGCGCTGGAATAACAGAACAATAGAATAAAAGTCAGTTTTTTCTTGGGGTGCAAAGTTGCAGGTCCGAAACCCCCAAGATGTCCTCCCAGGGCAGCAGCCCCATTGTTGCAGTGGTCGGGATGGTGATGTGCGCACTGGCCGCCTCCCTCCTCGGCTCCTCTCACGCCGTTTTGTCTCCAAACGGGACGGTTTTCGACGACCCTTGCAAGAAGACGACGACCTGTGAGGTCCTGAAGTACAACACATGCCTGGGCTCGGCCCTGCCCTACACGCACACTTCGCTCATCCTGGCCGAAGACTCCACGACCCAAGAGGAAGCCTTCGAGAAGCTGACCATGTGGTCCGGTAAGCTTCAGTGGAAAAGTTGTTGATGTCCCATCCAGGGCTGTTAAAGGCAAATGTTGATTTCAAACCCGGTCCGAAGCTGATCCAGACATGATACTAAACCTGTGGAGACATCTAGACCCCACAACCACAAGCGCATCTTCGTGTTTAAATAAGTAGGCCTTATAAATCCTCCTTCAGAAATCATTTTCAAAAGTATCTCATGCATCTCGCATTGATAAAAAAAGATTTGCAGTATAGGCCTACTTGCATAACAAGTCATGATTACCTACATGTTAAAATTACATAACGTAACATGTAAATTGGTTGCCAATTATTTAAATTAGTCTTTAGGAAGCGGATGCAATCATGTCAATGATGATGATGATGAGGATGTCGCCGGGGTCATAAACTACCAGATTCCCCCCCCCGTTCCCCATCCGGTAGAGTCCTTCAGGAAGCAGTGGTGTCATCGAGTCGATGCGGAGATAGCGTGTGAGGGAGAGAGGATAGTCTACACTGTAAATATAAGCACACTTTACTGATTATAAACACACACATTGTCGTCCTGGATACAACCAACGAACCCTCTGGTGCGTGTCCAGAGAAAGAGAAAGATCAGAGTGTATTGTCGGACTGAACAGCGCCCAGTCCAGGTTGGGGTGTTAGCTCAGGAGCTGTTCAGCAGAGGAGTGGGTCCGACCGAGGTCTGTTCTGTGTGTGGTTTACACACAAATCATCTTGTTGTCGCTGCTGAATCTGAATCCCTCTGGTGCGTCCACAATAGGCTATAGCTCCCATATTAGCCATAATACTAGGTTACCTCACCCCAGGTTAAAGGTCAAGTCAAGCCGTGGTTTGGCAGGAGCACTTCAAGGGAACTTAAAAATATATATATGGCCTGATGTGGCAATACAAAGTGAGGCTGTAGGAGGAGCCGTGGACACTGAGGGCTGTAGGAGCAGGGCCGGGAGCCGTAGTCAGGCGGGGTCAGACCGTACACACATTTAAAACAACTTTCTGAGAGAGAGCCTTAATGACCTGGGTTTGAGTCCCATTGACTAAAAGCCACTGAACCTCCTTTCTCTGCAACGTTCCACATTTTAAACACCAAATGCTCAGCAACACGCTGTGAGGGCGGAACACGCATTCTCAACTGAAAGCCAAAGTGACTCTGGGCTTAAACTGCAGCTTAAGTAACAAATCAAGGGACCTGAACCGGCCCTGAAACCCCACCTTTTTAAGATCGCTTTCTCCACATGACCTCCTTCCCTTCTCTCCCCTTCGCACCTCCATCTTCCTACTAATATGCATTCTAAATCAATGATTATATTTTGTGTTCACTGAAGTCTCTCTAGACGTATTTGGGCGGCAGTCGCTCAGGAGGTAAAGCGGTGGTTGGCTGGTAGCCGCAAAGGTCGCCAGTTCGATCCCCGGCTCCTCCTTAGCTAAGCGACGAGGTGGTTCCCTGAGCGATGGCACCTCACCGTGACGGCTCGCGACGAGCGGGCTGTCGCCCTGCGTGGCTGACCCCAGCCTTCAGTGTGCGAATGTGTGCGCGAATGGGTGAATGTTCGGCAGTGTTGTGAAGCGCTTTGCAGTCCGTTTACCATGTGTCTAGAAAAGTGCTATATGAATCGTATGTATTATAACCATCACTGACCTCTGTCTGCTGTTTCCCCCCCCCCCGTACCCCCCCTCCGCTGTCCCCGCCCCTCCGTACCCCCCCCCCCATTCCCCCAGGTCTGCGGAACGCGCCCCGCTGCTGGTCGGTCATCCGCCCCCTGCTGTGCGCCGTCTACATGCCCAAGTGTGAGCAGGGCCGCGTGGAGCTGCCCAGCCAGGCGGTGTGCCTGGCCACGCGGCGGCCCTGCAGCATCGTGGACCAGGAGCGCGGCTGGCCCGACTTCCTCAAGTGCGAGGAGAACCACAAGTTCCCCGCCGGCTGCTCGGTACGGCCCGTCCCGAAGCCCGCTCTCTCACCACCCAGACCCAGGCCTACGCATGACCACGCGTGCACGCACACACTAGACTCAGCGACCCAGGCCTACACACACACACACACACACACACACACACACACTAGACTCAGAGACCCAGGCCTACACACACACACACACACACACACACACACACACACACACACACACTAGACTCAGAGACCTAGGCCTACACACACTCATTCTGCTCCAGGCGTTCAAACCCCACCCTGGCCGTGACCTCACCCTCCTCTTCCCCCCACCCCCCACCTTCAGAACGAGGGGCAGAAGCTGAAGTTCAACACGTCGGGCCAGTGCGAGGCGCCGCTGGTGAAGACGGACATCGTGTCCAGCTGGTACAAGGACGTGGAGGGGTGTGGCATCCAGTGCGACAACCCGCTGTTCACGCAGGAGGAGCACACCGACATGCACGCCTACATCGCCTACTTCGGCTCCATCACCATGCTCTGCACCTTCTTCACCCTGGTGAGCGCGACTACAACTCCCACGATGCCCCTGGGGCGCCGTTAGCGTACGGTGCCGTGCGCAATATTTCTTTTTTTTTGGGGTTCTCGCCTCTGATTGGTTAGAAGGGCTCTCCTTTAGATCGTGTTTTGATTAGTCCTAGCTGTTTGTGGGAGTTTAGGGTTAGGGTTAGGTTTAGGGTTAGGGTTAACCCTTAACCAAACCCTAACCCTAACCTAACCTGACTGTTGGGTTGTCTGACTATCTAGTTGTCTAACCGTAACCGTGGAGTTGTGTCGCTACCGGTCGAGGATTTGCAGAGCGCTAATCAATAATTCCCGTCCATGTTTTTCCCCCCCTCCCGCTCCAGGCGACGTTCCTGGCCGACTGGAAGAACTCCAACCGCTACCCGGCGGTCATCCTGTTCTACATCAACGCCTGCTTTTTCGTGGGCAGCATCGGCTGGCTGGCCCAGTTCCTGGACGGCGCGCGCAAGGAGATCGTCTGCAAGAGCGACAAAACCATGCGCCTGGGCGAGCCCTCGTAAGAAACGGACTCACTCGCGGTATTCCTGTAGAGCTATGACACACTGTGTGTGTGGAGCAGGGGCCTGGGGTCGGCTTAGCTCAGGAGGTAGAGCGGGTTGACTTGTAACCGGAAGGTTGCTAGTTTGATCCCCCGCCTCCTCCTAGCCGAGTGTGGGCGACACACCTCACCCTGACTGCTCCCGACGCGCTGGCTGTCGCCTTGCATGGTTGACTCTGCCGTCGGCGGGTGGATGTGTGTGTGAACCGTTAGTAAGTCGCTTCGGATAAAAGTGTCTGCTAAATGCAACTGAATGTAAATGTGCTGGGGTGGAGTCACGCTGCTCTACCGAGTGTTAACATTAGAACAGACTCAGATGTGGTTGGCAGTGGGTGGAAGTGGTGCATCAGGGAGGAGGAGTTTACACTCGGGAACTGGATCAACTGGCTATGAAAACTAATGTCCTGAGGCCTCGAAAATGTTTCTGCTTTTACATTAGGTGTTAAGTGTTTTTTTCTGTCAATCTTTGCAGTCACATTCTGACAGTCGTTCTCCACTTCCTCCTCCTCCCCCTCCTCTTCCTCCCCCTCCCCTCTTCTTTCTCCTACTCCTCCTACTCCTCCTTTCCCTCCTCCTCCTCGCCCCCCTTTTCCTCCTCCTCTCCCTCCTTCCTCCTTCTCCTCCTCGTCTCCCTCCTCTCCTCCTCCTCTCTCTCCACCTCCTCATGCTTCTCCTCTCCCTCCACCTTCCTCTCCCTCCTCTTCTCCCATCTCCCCTCCTCCTCTTCCTCCTCCTCCTCCTCCTCCTCCAGCTCCTCCGAGACGCTCTCCTGCGTCATCATCTTCATCATCGTGTACTACTCGCTGATGTCGGGCGTGATCTGGTTCGTGATGCTCACCTACGCCTGGCACACCTCCTTCAAGGCATTGGGCACCACCCAGCAGCCGCTGACCGGACGCACCTCCTACTTCCACATGATCACCTGGTCCGTGCCCTTTGTCCTCATCGTCGCCATCCTGGCCATCGCCGAGGTAGGACCTCCCCCCCCGTGGGGAGGGAAAACCGCCCAAAACTCGGGCGATAGGAGGGGTTCATTTGTGTCTTCATCGTCGTATTAAGAATAGTAATAACTGGTTATTGAGTACTACAAAGATGGTGGGCTTGAAACTCCAGACCCCAGGAGACCCTCTTATACACGCAGCTTTAATCTAAAGTCGGCCCTCTTGCTACTTGACCATAAATGTTTGGGACAATGATAATATCAACCGAGCACCAAGTTGTTGTTGTTATTCTAGAACTGCAGTGTAAACCAATTGGAGGTCTCCTATAACGCTGAAGACGTACCAAGATGGTGATTGGGATGTGGGTGACATCATGTGAAACCACAACATATCTCTGATCGACATTCAGAGTACTTGATGAGTCCTTCGTACTTGATGAGTCCTTCGTACTTGATGAGTCTTTAGTACTCTTTAGAACAAATAAAAAGCTTTTTCAAGCATTAATCACCATTGTATCTCTCTGTGATGGTGGCTCTAGCAAGCGGTACTTTGTTGTGCCACTGTGGCGACTCAGCCTGTGATGACTATCAACTGGTTTAGTGAATATCGTAGCGTCGGCACACCTCATCGTGGTCGGCAGTCCTCTCTGTTTGAGATGTTTGTTAAATGTGTTAAGCGGAGTACTTTACTTGTTCCACGCCTGCAGGTGGACGGTGACTCTGTGAGTGGCATCTGCTTCGTGGGCTATAAGAACTACCACTACCGCGCCGGCTTCGTGCTCGCACCCATCGGCGTGGTGCTGGTCGTCGGTGGCTACTTCCTGATCCGAGGTGAGCGGGACTGGTTATACTGGTTCGCTTCGTCAAGTAAAAATACTAACAGAACGCACATGGTTTGACTTTTGCTGGCTGTTGCATTCTGTTTGTAGATGAGGGGGAAGCAATCATTGGAGCTATTTGGTATATTTTTGGCTTTAAAACCACTCCCCCTCCTGAAATACATGCGCTAAGCGAATTACCCTGATGTTGGGACCTGTTTGAATGTTATGACACAACATTGAGACTAAAACCAAAAACATTTAGTTTCAAGATTGCATTTCGGGGAAGTGGACTTCAAGCAAAATATGCAATGCGAAATTCAGAAGCTTTTTTCAGGTTTTTCTTTCCTACAAACCGTTTAATTCGGTGTCTTCAAGTTGATCCGTTGACCAAATGAAGTGACGGCGTGACCTTTCTTCCAGGGGTCATGACCTTGTTCTCCATCAAAAGCAACCACCCGGGCCTGCTGAGCGAGAAGGCCGCCAGTAAGATCAACGAGACGATGCTGAGACTTGGTACGTTCCGACGCGCCTCACACCAGACCACCTCTAGAGACGGAACACATTGCAGGGAGAATGGGGAGTTTCAGTGGAACAAAAGGGCGGGTCAAGTACAAATACCAGAAAAGCAGATCTGGGACCAGATCTGGGCTGTGAGCTGAGTTGCAAAACAACTGCTGATACAGCAACAGGACAGAGCCCAGACCAGTGGCACCAGTGGCCCAGAAGAGATTCCATATTTCTTTTGCCCCATTTTCTATTTCTACACACACCACACACATCCAGATCAACCTTTAAAATTATTAATTTATTATTCTTCATCCAAAACTTTTCCTTAAAATAGCTGTATGTTATTATCCCCCCGACCCCAATATGCAAATCGGCGACCCCAAGTTGGCTCGCGACCCACCGGTTGGGAACCGCAAGATTAGATCTCAGCTCAGACCTTCATGTGTTCACCGTTCACCCAACATTAATCCATTCAGAGTAGTAGTTCCTTACCCCCATGCTGTGTCCTCCTCCCTCCTCAGGGATTTTCGGGTTCCTGGCCTTCGGTTTCGTCTTCATCACCTTCGGCTGCCACTTCTATGACTTCTTCAACCAGGCCGAGTGGGAGCGCAGCTTCAGGGAATACGTGCTGTGAGTTCAAACCCTCAAAGCTTTATTCAACTGCTCACGCATACGACACCAATCACACACTGTTGTTAAGCGAAGATTAGAACGTCAGCACTAATCTAATATTTATAATATATAAATAAAATAAATATATATTACAGTTATTCCCTCAAGCTACGATTAATCCAAACTTTGATTTCTGAGACTGTAATCCACAGCTAAAGCTGCTAGCGTCATAGCTAACGCAGCGCTAACACACGCTAGCCCTCCTATATAAATACATAATGGACCATCGCTCAATTCCATGGCTTGAGATGATGATATATAACCTGTTAATAATTAATAATACATCTTTTGTTGCTCCAGCTGTGAGGCCAACGTCACCATCGCCTCTCAGACCAACAAGCCGATCCCAGAGTGCACCATCAAGAACCGGCCCAGCCTGATGGTGGAGAAGATCAACCTGTTCTCCATGTTCGGCACGGGCATCGCCATGAGCACCTGGGTGTGGACCAAGGCAACCATCCTCATCTGGAAACGCACCTGGTGCAGGTGAGACCCCCCCCCCCCCCCCCCCCCCCCCCACTGCAAACAGCTGGATGGGTTGAGACGTCTCTGTGGGCGTGGTCCCATGGTCCTTCCTTTATACCCTGTGTTTATAAAAGCACGTTATCAATGCAAATATATTTTATTAATGGAGCGATTCTTTCTCAAAACCTCAAATATATAATGATGTCATAATCTATAAAATGTATGTACACCTGAGTGCGACGACACTACAGCCAACTAATCGGTCGATCGGTTTTGAAAGAATCCCAACACCTGACGGATCCTAAACATGTCCTCCATTTTGTTTTTTTCGCGCGACGCAGGGTGATTGGCCGCAGCGACGACGAGCCCAAGAGGATCAAGAAGAGCCGCATGATCGCCAAGGCCTTCTCCAAGCGCAAGGAGCTCCACAAGGACCCCGAGAAGGAGCTGTCCTTCAGCATGCACACCGTCTCCCACGAAGGGCCCGTGGGTGGGTTCTGCTGCCACCAGGGGGCGCCACATTCAAACTAACGGGCTGACCGTCATATGCTACCGTAGAGAACCCCAGCAGGGGGCGCCACAGTCAAACTAACGGGCTGACCGTCATATGCTACCGTAGAGAACCCCAGCAGGGGGCGCCACAGTCAAACTAACGGGCTGACCTAGAGAACTCCAGCAGGGGGCGCCACAGTCAAACTCACGGTCGCTCACAGGCGGCATCCTCGTGAGCCAGCGTAGCATAAATACTCCAGGCGTGTTTTCGCCCTCTGGTCTACAAACTGTACTGCTGCAAAGTTTGCGAACTGAACCAAAATGTTATGTTTCCTATGGTCTAGTTGCATTTACCTTCAGGGCATTTAGCGGACGCTTTAATCCAAAGCGACTTACAATCAGTACATTTGTCAGAAAAAAGAGAATCAGCAATATACTCGCTGTATAACAATTGTTAGGTAAAAAAGCATGCATACTCCAACTCTGAATAGGTCCGACTTGTTCAGAGTCCAGGGCGCTCAGCGGTATCTGATCCGTGCTTATTGGCTAAGAGACGACGATTCAACAACAATAACCTTTGTTTATGTATTTGTCGTATCCCCTCCTCCCCGACTGCAGCTGGGATCAACTTTGACCTCAACGAGCCGTCCAATGACATGTCGTCTGCCTGGGCCCAGCATGTCACCAAGATGGTGGCCAGACGGGGCGCCATCTTGCCCCAGGACATCTCCGTGACCCCCACGGGAACGCCTGGTATGACACACCTCAAACACGCTTGTGACACGCGTGTTGGAGACCTGATAGGCCCCTCCCCCTCAGCGGAGGACACTACTTAATTTATTCATCGCTTCCGCCATCACGTCGCCGCTTTGCTCTTTGCCTCTGTGTGTATGTGTGTGTGTGCGTGTGTTCTGTGAGAAAAGCACGCACTAGAATAGAATAGATCTTTATTTGTCCTGCACTTGCACAAAGGGCAGGTTCGAAAAAGGTACACAGTGAACACACCACACGCCATAACACACACAGCCCAGCATACAGGACATCTGAATACAAGCAAGACCCTCATAGTCTGATACGTAGTCCCTTAATGTCCCTCCTTTTTTTAACCTCTAGGATTTTTAAGTTTACTCGTCTCACTGCTATGTATGTGAGCGATGGCCCCCGTTGCACCCCTAACCCTCGCTGGGAGGAGGGACCCCCCGCTCTGCGGTCCTTCTCAAGGGTTCTCTCTAGCTTAAGGGGGTTTTCTCTGGCCTTCTGGGGCAGGGGGGGCGGGGGGGGGGGGGGGGGGGCTAGGCTAGGGCTAGGGGTGGGGGCATAAATACACGGCCTGTGAAGTCCTTAGAGACTGGAACTGGGACGAAGGGCCAAACAAATACAACTGACTGGACCTGTTCACTTTTTTTTTCTCTGTTTGTCATTTTGTCGTTGGTTGGTTGGTTGGTTGGTTGGTTGGTTGGTTTGTCTTTTCCCGCCGCTATGCCTCTGTTGTCGTGGTAATCAAACCATTCCCCCCCCCACCCAGTGCCGCCGGCGGAGGAGCGGAACCAGCTGTGGATGGTGGAGGCGGAGATCTCCCCCGAGATGATCAAGCGCAAGAAGAAGAAGAAGAAGCGGCGGGCGGGGGCGGGGCAGAAGGAGGTGCGGCCCCTGGAGGAGGGGGGGGCCGACCTCCAGGGGTACCGGCGCCGCGAGTTCGGCCCCAGCGCGGTGCCCCGCCTGCCCCAGCTCCCCCGCCACCCCAGCCTGGTGGCCGACCCGCGGGCGTGGCCCGACCAGGGCCGGCCCCGTCGCCACGACGACGGGGACCTCCTGCCGGGCTCCTACCCGGACTTCCGGCCCTCCCACCCCTACCCGCCCCACCGCCCCCCGGGGCCCCTGGAGGAGCTCAGCGACGCCCCCGAGGACTTGGGCCTGCGGGGGCCCCGGTGTCGGCCCCTCGCGGGCCCCGCCCCCTGGCAGCCCGGCCGGACCCTGCGGCCCCCCGGGGGGGCAGTGGGGGCCCCTGGGGGCCGCCGGGTCGCGGGCCCGGGCACCGTCCACTCCAGGACCAATCTGATGGAGGCGGAGCTTATGGACGCCGACTCGGATTTCTGAGGAGGGTGGGGGGGGTGGGGGGGGGGCATTAGGGAGGATGGCTCTGTGGCCTCACAGTGCTCAGGGGCCTCATGGTGCTCAGGGGCCGCTGGGTCTGGGGCCCCTGTGAGGTGGAGTAAGAACTAAAGCGCTGGCTGCTTTAACCTCCCAGGGGGGCCAGTCTGAACGGGATGAAGCCAGATGATGTTAGTTTCTTTTAAGGGATGGAGAAAAGGAAAAATGTAAATAAAATAATGAAAAGAAAGATATTTTTATATTTTACACGTGTCCAGTTGAATAATTTCATGGATAACTCTGCAGCGACAGAATAAACAACAAGGCAGCTAATACGTTTATGGGGGCGAAGCGACCGCCATAATTATTCTGCCGCCCATTTTTCCAAATTGTCTATTTGTCTTTTTATATAATTCGTCTCCACACTTAACGCCCCGAACTTCAAGCCCCTCCCTAATCACGTCAGTCGCAGACAAATTGATATTCATGGCGTTCAGTAAAGGTATAGTCTTCACGGTCCGAGCGTACCAATCCCCCGATGATGAACTGAGTTTTGTGATGAGTAGAAGAAGAGAGACACGCTTGGAGGTCCACGACGTGCTACGTTAGTACGGTACGCCTGCAGCGCTTCAGTCAAGTGTTTGAAAGACTACAGGGCTGTTTGTGGATCGGTCTGTGTTCAATTGATTCATTTCTGCCAATATGATGAACCTCACCAGCTCTGGACTAAAATGCACTCTCCCTCCGTAGCGATCCCCCTCGGTGCTAGCCTGTCCGGTACTGCCATATACAACGCTAGAATATACTTTCTCATGGGAAACCTCACTGGTATAAGCTATTGCCGAGTGCAATTTTAACATGTTCAGCATTCACGATATACAATACATGTTTTTTGTTCAATCGTAAAGGTTGTCAATCAGTTCATGAAATAACTCCTAATTTTTACGTTGTGTGTATATATTAAAGTTATTTACAGCAGTATTTTCGCCATCTCTGTTCTGCTAATGCTATTTTAATTATTCAAAGTGAGCCTGGTTTTGTGTGTTTTTAGTGTTTTAGGAAAGTGTCATGCTGTGCGCCTATTGTGACACTTTGTTTCACCCTCTTTTTAAGTATTACTTTATCACTTTTTATCCTTTGAATATCTTTGGAGTGCAAAGCAAAGTTCTGTCAGTTTCTTATTTTATGTTTGTATATAAGCTGTTCATTGTCATTTCATTAGGATTTTGTTTGTGTCTGATTACTTTATTACACAATAAAGAAAAAGTTTTGCGAAGTGAACGTGTTCTCTTTAGTGGCAGGAGAGAATGAAGTTATATTGATCACAAACTAAAATCCAGATTTATGTAATTACTACAGAACTCATCAAAGTAGTATAAGCGTTGTTTATAATAAAATAAAATAATTTGAAACAGGATAGACTTTTGAACAAATATTTTGTTAAATGATTGCACAAATTCTGAAATATTCCTAACCTCTACTTTTGGCAGCTATTCATGGTACCACTTGGACTACATGTCCCAGCATTCAGCGCGGCCTAAAGACCGTCAGCTGATTCGGTGTAAACACGGAGAGTGTTTACATTCTACCACATGTACAGCCTGCTGTGTTGCTCTGGCACAACATCGTTTTGGTCGGAAATATGGAGGACCCATACGTCTTCGGGGATATAGGTAAATACTCGACAGAGCATGTTGTAGAAAGAAACGTTTTTCCTGATACTAACCCACTTTGTGAATGAAGGTTCGTGCATTTGAACCCCGATTCCTGTTAAGGCCTGTTGATGACACGTGATTCACATGTGAGGCTGCAGCGATTAGGCTGACGAAACATTTAACCAACATGCGTTTCATAATCGATCGATCGTTGAAGTAATGTATCAAGAACAGAGCAGAGTAGCCTCATTTCCAGTCTCTCCTGTGACCCTATCCCTGGCTCTACTCCACTGGCCCACCAACAGTGCTGCTTAATGCGTTAGACATTATAATATGATTCATGATTCATTCACACACACAGAGGCATGGGCATACACACGCAGATCAACATGAATACACACATGCCCATACACCCACGCGCATACACACATACATATGCGCACACATGAATACACACACATGCACACACACACGCGCGCCTTACTGTCACCTTGAGGCCTTGCTGGCCTCTCGCTCTCAACACAATTAAAGACACTTCTACACATTGTCGTAACTTGTGCTGACGGGCCTTTGATATCATCACATGACCCTTTATGGTGACTTGTTGCTCTACTTGAAGGCAGCTGGGCGGAGCGGACGGAGGTCCACAAGGCCGCCTCGCTGGGCCTCGCGGACCGGCTGCGGCAGCTGATCGCGGACGGCGCTCCGGTCAACATCGTGGCGGTGGACTCCATCACCCCCCTCCACGAGGCCTGCGTGCGGGGCCAGAGCCAGTGCGTCAGGCTGCTGCTGGACGCTGGGGCCCGGGTGGGTTCCCAGGTTCATTATGCACTACACACTCGCTTTATTACAGTACAGATTAGGGGCGGGAATCACAGGGCACCACGCCATACGATATGTGATGCATGGCCCACGATACCGATAACATCGTGATACAGCGATTCTGCGATAATCAACATGTCGTTCGACAATCCTATAACGATACATCACGATGCATACAAAATGACAGCTCGTCAGGAGCAGTCAGGGTGAGGGCGTCTCGCTCAGGGACACCGTGACGCTCGGCTAGGATGAGCCGGGGTTCGAACTGGCAACCTTCCGGTTACCAGCCAACCCGCTCTACCTCCTGAGCCACATGCCGCCACAAGTATAGAACTCAGTGTCAGTGATTTGGTCCGGGGTCAGTGTGACTGTAGCATCACAGCCGGTGGTGACTCAGTGTCAGTGTGAGGGTCCAGTCTCCAGTGTGACTGCGGTGGTCTCTGGCTCTCTCAGGTGGACGCCCGTAACGTGGACGGCAGCACCCCGCTGTGCGAGGCCTGCTCGGCGGGCAGCCTGGAGTGTGTGAGGCTCCTGCTGGACCACGGGGCCACGGTGAACCCCGCCCTCACCTCGCGCACCGCCTCCCCCCTCCACGAGGCCTGCATGGGAGGTGAGAGAGAGAGAGAGAGAGAGAGAGAGAGAGAGAGAGAGAGAGAGAGAGAGAGAGAGAGAGAGAGAGAGAGAGAGAGAGAGAGAGAGAGAGAGAGAGAGAGAGAGAGAGAGAGAGAGAGAGAGAGAGAGAGCACTGCAAAACCTACTTAACCCTTCTTGACCCTTGCCCAGTGACGTTAATACATTTTACGTATATCTTTTGAAACCTTCCAACTTCAGAGAAGATTCATTATTATCAACGACGTTGTCCAGGACAACGATGGGGACTTGAGTTTAAAAAGTTTTCGCCAAAACCTTTCTGTATCTTGCTCCTGTGAAGCGACTGCAGCCCGTGTTTGACCTCTGACCCCCCCCCCCCCCCCAGGGCAGGTGGAGTGTGTGAGGCTGCTGCTCTCCCTGGGAGCCAGCCTGGAGGCCTCAGACCTGTACCACGGCACCCCGCTGCACGTGGCCTGCGCCAACCAGCACACCGAGTGCGTCAAGATGCTCCTGAACGCCGGTGAGGGGAGCAGGGCGGACGGACACGGACACACACTGATCATGAGGATATTTCAAAACTTTATTTTTTATACGTTTGGCTCATCCCTTAAATCCTGGTGTTATCAGAATATAAATAAATCATATTATGATTTACACCGCATCACTTTGGAAAGAACATAAAAAATATGAATAAATGAGGATGATATAATAAAATGACATATGTGGTACACAACTATACACCTTTTTGGACATTTCTTAGTACAGGAGGTTAACCTTTAAATAGGCAATTGCTGCCAGAGAAAGTCATTAAAATAGGATAGGATTTGTGTTTTCATATTTCTTGTATTTCTTGTATTGATTGGCCTCAAGGTGACAGTAAGGTGCTTGTTTGTGTGTGTGTGTGTGTGTGTGTGTGCACGTGTGTGTATGTGTATATGCACGTGTGTGTGTGTGTGTGCGTGCGCGCGTGCGTGCGTGTTCCCAGGAGCCAACGTGAACGCGTCGCGGCTCCACGAGACCCCGCTGCACTACGCCGCTAAGGCCCGGCGGGCGGAGACGGTGGAGCTGCTGGTGGAGTTCGGCGCCAACATCTACGCCCGCGACCATCGGGAGAGGCGGCCCGTGGACTACACCACGCCCGACTCCCCCGCCGCCGCCTGCCTCCGCTCCTACGAGAGTAAGACCCCCGTCGGGACCTGGGGGGGGGGGGGGCCGGAGCCTTCGGTCCCAGGCTATGGTCTGCGTCACTCTGTCCTCACTCTCACTCTATCATCACTCTCCTCACTCTTTCCTCACTCTCACTCTTTCCTCACTCTCTCCTCACTCGCACTCTCTCCTCACTCTCACCTCACTCTATCATCACTCTCACTCTCTCATCAATCTCTCCTCAATCTCACTCTCTCCACACCACTTTCCTGTCCATCGTCTTAAAACATGTCGTGTGTGTGTGTGTGTGTGTGTGTGTGTGTGTGTGTGTGTGTGTGTGTGTGTGTGTGTGTGTGTGTGTGTGTGTGTGTGTGTGTGTGTGTGTGTGTGTGTGTGTCCAGCTGCTCCTCTCGCTCTGCAGCAGCTGAGCCGAGTGGCCGTCAGGAACAACCTGGGAACCCGTGCGCTGAAGGTCATAGGTCAACTGGATATTCCCAAGCTCCTGATTGGCTACCTCTGCTTCCAGTGACCCCGCCTCCTGCCCGGACCCGGCCCTGGGCAAACCCAGACTAGGGTGGACCTGGACCAGGGTGGACCCTGACCCTCATCCTCAGACAGACTGGACTCTTGTTGACATGTTTCAGCACACAAAACAGTGACAACAATAATGACAACACAAAGGCACTTACCGATGGAGGTGTAACACAACTTAGAATATATATATATATATATATATATATATATATATATATATATATATATATATATTAGTATACCACACTACACTCTTGTTGAATACTTGATAACTCTAGATATCTTAACTGAGCTCAGGTGCAATATTGATTTTTGAACACTTACATGAGTATGTTTTCAGAGTTTTTAAGACTTGATGATTGATGATTTATGCTTATGATGAATCAGAAGGAAGGTTTTGTTTTAAAACAACCAATGGCTTTATCAATAGGAAATAATCATATAAGGTTATTTAATATCATTCATATGTTCATGATATGTTCCAGCCATGTTGTTGAAATTCTGTATGACTTGATTGTAGGCTGTTCTGAAGAGGAACAGTTTAGAATATTTGATTATTGACCGCTGCTTTCAACTATGGGTCTGATTCTTGGCTCATATTTATTTGATCATGTTAGATGAAGGGTTAAGCATCAAATCAGCCCTGTGTCGGTCTAACCTAAGGTTCACATATTTGGCAGGTTGGGATTTTAAAAGCTAATGTAATAAATCTGGATATTCAATATTACATTAAAACTATTCGAAATGAAATCGTTGACGTCGTAGGCATACGAAACAAAGAACAATTAATAAACAATAAACGATCATTTGATTGGTTTTATTTTCTTCAGCTGTCCTCGTTCTCAGCCAATCACGTTCCTTCTCATTAACTCTTATTGGTTCGACTGAGTCTCGCGGCTCCTATATTAAGGAACACACGGTAACCTTCTTTATTTTTGCGTTGGACCGACCGACGTGGGCCGCTGGTGCTTTTTGTGTCTTTGAAAAACAAATCGGTAGAACTCCGTCCAGCAATGGCGCGCTTCAACAGGACCACCGCAGTGAGTAACCAATTAACGCTCCTTAATGAGCTGATTGAAGATGTTGTTCGGCTGTCGTTTTCAGATTAGGTATATCTGGTCTATATATCTGTTAATTCCCCTCAATAACTTTACATGCTAAACATTTTACCGCTGATGTTATTGAGTAATGTTTTTGTTTTAACAGGTCGACCGACTGACTCACTTAACTCTGGGGGGGCCCCCTTTGGGCCCCCCCGGATCAGACTAGTTCACTGTAACCTGGGAACCGTATGCTGCGGTAACATGTTATAGTAGGCCTACTCTGCTCCTACAATCATATTCTGGTCCAAACCCGCTTTGATTGTAGGCTAGCACACAGCTTTACTGGTCCAACCACACTGATGACTGTGTACCCCAATATCCTCAGGGTTGCCAACTCTCACGCATCTGGCGTGACACTCACGCTTTCAGCATCAATCTCACGCTGTCACGCACACGCAACAAATGTCACGCCCAAAAAAACCAACCATCGTGAATTTTCTGTTGATGACTTGACTAGACCACAGCGTATTGTTTTTAATGAAGGGGGAGGAGTTTAAGACCCCCCCCAACAATTAAATTCGGTCAGATTTTAAGAGTCTCACTCCAGCCAAAAACCTAAAGTTGGCAACCCTGCACCTTTCTGGCCCAACAGAACGTCTTTTATGATGACGTACTGGTTCACGTAGCAGAGGGGCGTGGTCGGGCTGTAGAAGGGTGTGTGGAAACAAAATGGGAGCGCCGTGATTGGTTGTCAAGCTCTTAATTGGAGGTGTAATGTATCCAACGTTATAGAAACCCTCACGCTCCTATACTTTTGAGGGGTGTTTACTGGAACCATCTCAACCGTACTTTATAATGTTAGTATTTAGATGCTTGCCCCTGCCACCCACCCATACAATCTACAAAACATTGGAGTCTTGTAGCTAAGAAACTTAATCATGCAGTGCTTGGACAATTTGTGTTTTCCAATATTGATTTAGCGTCTTCTGAGTCGTCCTGCCTCACTGGCTACATTTAATAGACGGATGAGTCAGTGCATATCAAATAATTAAATATATATCTGAGTAAATTCACATCGGTGAAATTAATAAATGTAATACTGTTAGTTTTACCCCAGATGTCGCTGTTGCTCTGCTTTTTGCGTTGAATGCCTTTTAAAAGTTCCGTCATATTAGTAATCCTCTCAGGTTAATGGTTCAACACCTTAGGTCTCTCCTGGTCCAGCCAGTCTGGGGACTTTGGGGCATGGGATGGCTTAGCAGCTCTGTAGTCTGAAGATGTGAAATAGTTAGCATTTTCAATGTCTGGCCCAATGTTTCACGATGTTTTGCTGTGATTGTGGTTTACATTAGGTTGTCAAAATGTATTCCTGTGTGAAACTGACTTGACTTTGGTTGATTGCATCAATCCTCTAGAGCATGCTCTAGGACTGGACCAGTGACTGACGGACTGGACCAGTGACTGACGGCACCAGGGTCTGACACACCACCACTTGTTGCTTAATAAATAAACATGATTTGTATTTATTGAATTTCTACATTGTGGTTTTGTTAGTACTCAGGGAAATGGTTCATAAAGAACTCTGTTCAGTGTGGTTCAAGTTGGCTGCAGAGGAAGGATTTCCAGCACTTGGTTGGTTTCTTGATATTGCAGAGCTTTGGGTCTTAAGCATCATTACTTTTGCCTTGCACACATAGGCGCACATACTTCCACACACGGCATTGTTTACAAATCACTTTTACAGTAAATAATAAACTAATGTGCTTAAAATGGTATAAGTCTTTCAGTCCGTCACTGCTATTAGGGCTGCCCACCCTGCCATGAGGGGTGGTAAAGGTTCACAACATGTCACACAAACGGGCCGTGAAGTGACCGAGCCACAGCAGGTTGTGGTAACCACACCAACGCCTGATTTGGTGTGAGCGAGACCATGGAATCACTGCCCTCTCCCCCACAAACACACTTCTGGAAATAGTCCTGGGGAAAATAAAGTCAATGGCCTCTTTGTGTGTGCCAGGATGGAAGTGCTAATCGACGGCGTTGTCCTCCACAGCCAGTATACAGCGGCCCAGCGGGGCCTTCTGATTGGTGCAGAGGGGTGCTGGGTCTCTACCTCCCGGTGGGACGCTGTGCAGACGTCCAGGTTTATCCCGTTGTCTACCCGGCAACAGGAGCCGACGCTTGGCAACGGGTTTGTTTGTAATGGAGCGGAGCGAGGACGGATGGCACGGGCCCGATGGCTCTGCTCCACATCGTTTGTTGTGGACTGGCGTTCCGGTAAGATCGCTGGCGGGAGACTCGGCGAGACCGGGTGGGATCCGTCACACTTGAACGTTTTGTCCTGCGGAAGCCTATTTGACCTCTCGCTGAATCCAGGGCCCTTCAGAAAGCGATGGGTCTGAAACTAATGAGGACGTCCCGCCATTGGGTCTCCATAACCGCACATGCCTGATCTCTCTCTTTCTCTCCAAGTAGTTTGGCTTGCGTTCTATGTCCACGCCCGTTAGATGATGCTTCAGAGATGGGCTGCTGTGACATGAGGCTCTGTCGTGTCACACTATTCACCTTTGAGACATTTGGCATCAAAATTCCAAGACCATAGACGATGGCTTTATCCAATGTGACCCGGAGGAAACAAACTTCAAGGTCCTTAAGGAGCAGGCAGAGGTTAGACAGCATAGAGACAGGTCATTAAGGGGCAGGTAGGGGTTAGACAGCACAGAGACAGGTCATTAAGGAGCAGGTAGGGGTTAGACAGCACAGACAGGTCATTAAGGAGCAGGTAGGGGTTAGACAGTACGGAGACAGGTCATTAAGGGGCAGGTAGGGGTTAGACAGCACAGAGACAGGTCATTAAGGAGCAGGTAGGGGTTAGACAGCACAGACAGGTCATTAAGGAGCAGGTAGGGGTTAGACAGTACGGAGACAGGTCATTAAGGAGCAGGTAGGGGTTAGACAGCACAGAGACAGGTCATTAAGGAGCAGGTAGGGATTAGACAGCATAGAGACAGGTCATTAAGGAGCAGGTAGGGGTTAGACAGCACATAGACAGGTCATTAAGGAGCAGGTAGGAGTTAAGACAGTACAGGCAAATCATTAAGTAGCAGTTAGGGTTAGACAGTACAGAGCCATTTTTCCTGGGAGGCAAGCACTACGGTTGTTATTTTCTGAAATTCTCATGAATTCTCTCGTCATGGAAGAATGGCCCATTGGCATAAAAGCCTCAGAATCTAAACATCCTACCCCTGCTACGACTGCGACTGATGTACTTGACAAGCTTAAAATAAGCAGCGGCGGCAAGACGAGTTGTTTCTGTCCGGCCGGCAGCTGGAAAGAGGAGAGCAGGAATGCGAGGGAGGAGGGAAGAGCAACGCTCGCTTTATAACGGACCCGCTGGAATCCTGTTTGAAGAGGAATGACTTGTTTTGAGAGCGCTTGTTAACCATGTGGAGGTTATATCAGGTGCTGTTTTCAGACGATAGGTGTGTAAGACATGTTCGATTTATTAACCTCCTCAAAGCTATATCAACATGTTGCTTGACTCCCCCCAGACGATGCATTCCTTGGTGTTCATCTTGATTATAAAGTAAATAGAAATACGTTATAAATACGATGGATTGTATTTGTTGAACTTGTTGACCTACTTGTTTTCTATAAAAAAAACACTGCATAGTAGTAGTGACCACCAAAACACATAACGCAGTATAAAGGTCATCCATAGGCTACCGGTGAAATGTCATTTAGTAGGTATGTGAACATGTCTTACAAAATATGTATGCAGTGTGTTTGACGTGGCGGTGGAGCGTTCAGGTGCTCACACTGACCACCAGGGGGCTCTGCAGGACAAGTGTTCAAGCGACAAGTCGCACAAGTTGTTATCGTGCATTACACAGCAGTCACCCTTTGGGCTCTGAAAAAGTATTAGTATAGCATTTTTTACATTTTTATATTTAAATTATAGTGTGGCTGCCTTTACAAATAATTTTAAGCATAACGTTTTCAATGGTTTCACGTGTCTGATAACATCTTACTGCATGTTACGAGACTGCTTCAAGCGCCTTAATTAAATGAAACACACATAAATGAAAACAAACTGTCGGTCAACCTTTGCCAACTCGCTCGAATTTGTGTTCTGAGAGAAGCGTCGACCAATCAAAAGCCCCCCCTCAGTGCTTCCCTCTAAAGTGCCCTATCTCAAAAGCCTTCCTCGCTAGTCGTCTCCGATCCTAGCGATGGTCTCGCTGGAGGGGGTCCATCGATCGATGTTTCTGATTGGAAACACAACCCCCCCCCCGCCCCCCGATCCGCGAGGTAAACAAAGTCGTGCTGTTCCTCTCCTGGTGGTGATTCTGGAGGAGAGAGAGGGGGAGAGTGGCGAGATGGGGCGCTCAGATTGTGGATCTGATGCGCTGAGCAGGCAGGATCAGGAAGTAAACACAGCGGTGGAAGCCCCTTGATGGTCCACTGCTAGCCGCTAGCTTCCACGGGCTACGACCGCCCCCGCTGAAATGAGAGGCAGATGTGAGACGGCTGTGCGACCGGGAGCTGCCATCTGCAGGGCTGTACGTCTGTCCCAGGGCTGTACGTCTGTCCCACGGAGCTGCCATCTGCAGGGCTGTCCGTCTGTCCCACAGGCCGGCAGAATCCCACGTATATACGTACACACATGTACACACACGCATGCACACACACACACACACATGTCTACTGTACAGACGGTACACACACACGCGCATGTTCACACTCGCATGCACGTGCATACAGCAGCCATGCATGTACACGCACACACCTGTATACTGTACATGCAGTGCACGCACACACATGTACACACACGCACACATGCACGGAGAGGCAGTAGAATATACAGTAGTACATGCACATGTACACACACACTTATGCACGCAAAGGCATGTACACAAACATGTACACACACACACACACACACACACACTTATACACGCACAGGCATGTACATACACTTGTACACACACACGTACACACACGCGCACATGCATGCACACAAAGGCATGTACACACAGAAGCACAGGCATGTACACACACATACATACGGTAGACAGGCACACATTGTTGTAGAATATGTGTGTAGGTAGTGTTTCCTACACACACATCCATGCGTGGCTCCAACCTGTTCCTCCTGTCTGACCGTTCCCCCCCCCCCGTCCCCCCCAGATGGTTCACATGACCGTGATCTACTGGAGCATTAAACACGGCGGACAGAGGAACTCTTTGAAGTGAGACTCGTGTCTGACGTGCGGAGGCACATGCAGCCGGCCAGCTGTTAGAAGAGTTGTGATTCATAAGTTTAGTTTTCCAAGAAAAGAAAATAGGACTCGCGTGGTTACGGTCGTTAGACAATGGCCTCTCAGTTCCCAGTTCAGTTCTCCGTTACTAGACGGGCGCTCCTGAGGGCTAGCGTGCGAGCTATCTGTGCTAGCGCTCGGTTGGCTGTTTCCACCCCCCCCCCCCCTCCCCCCCATCTCCAAAGTGTTCCAACATCCAAACACAACATCCAGTAGATCTGAGGCTGGTCTGGTCCGCGTCTGGCAGACACCGCTAGAATACAGACTAGTCGAGCTTTCTGTCTGGGACAGAAAGCACACAGGCTCAACAACACTACGGAGTAGGCCTACAGACACACTGGGGAATAGGCCTACAAACACACTGGGGAATAGGCCTACAGACACACTGGGAGTAGGCCTACAGACACACTGGGAGTAGGCCTACAGACACACTGGGGAATAGGCCTACAGACACACTGGGAGTAGGCCTACAGACACACTGGGAATAGGCCTACAGACACACTGGGTGTAGGCCTACAGACACACTGGGAATAGGCCTACAGACACACTGGGGAGTAGGCCTACAGACACACTGGGAGTAGGCCTACAGACACACTGGGAGTAGGCCTATAGACACACCAGGGATTAGCCCTACAGACATACACACTAGGGAGGAAGCCTAGAGACACATGGATTCACCAGACACAAACACACACACACACACACACACACACACATGTACACACACTGAAGGAAAAGGAAGAAGGAAGCTCTGTCTGATCATCTGTTTCTGGTTTACTATATTGGGTCTCAGGCATGCTCGCAGACACACACACACACACGCACACTCACGCAAACGCACGCACACACACGCGCGTCTTCCAGTGAACCAAGAGTTCAGAGTCAGGACTCTCATAAACAGGTTGATGCGTAAACAAGGACAGGAAGTGTTCAATCTCAAATGGTTCTGGGCCAAACAATAACATGCATTCTAGAGCTGCTGCTACACTCCGAACACAAAGTACTCACACACACACACACAGCTGAAGCCTTAAAGACACGTTGGGACACAATGAACAAATTGGTGACAAAACAATAAACGGCAACGATGGGAACAAAATAATCAGAGGAATCTGGTTCATAAATCAGGTCAGTTTGCATAATATCCACGCATACCTGTACATACTTTATGACGTGTGTGAGTGGCATGAAGAGATGTTTGGACACGGTGACCCACCCACAGTACACCGAACACACACACACACACACACACACACACACACACACACGGTCACACACTCGGCACATCAATCAGGAGCGCTACGGAGCTGAAGGCTGAGGCCCTGAAGGCTGAGAGGCTGAAGGCCGAGCTTGCGGGCGTGGCGTTGTGTGACTGACCCTGGAAGGCCGAGCCTGCCATGCCTTCAGGTCACAGAAAACAGAACAGAATGTTCTTTTGCGGGGGGGGGGGGGGGGGGATGGAGCTCTGGTGTGTGTGTGTGTGTGTGTGTGTGTGTGTGTGTGGCCATTCATTAGATATTTATCACGTTGGTAATTGCACACAACCGCTCCACAAGTCTGCACATCCATGTTGTGGATCAGTTTTATGGCCGGGGCGGGGTGGTGGTGGGGGGGGTGGGGGGGGGGGTGTGGTCTGAGCGTGCTCTGCAGATCACCTGGGCCTCCACCCGGGTAGCAGAACAGAACAGCACAACAAGAGGCGAGGTCATAAACGTTTAAGAGTTACGCAAGGCCCCGCTCCGCTCCGGGCGATGAATATACTGTATATGTGCGCTGGTGGAACGCCGCGTTCCCTTTGTTGTGCGAGCAGTCGCTCGGTGACCTCAGCTCCGCTCGGCCGCCACTGCCGCCCTTGCCTCTCGGTTCAGTCGCTCTGTGAACTGAACTCCACGCTGTTCACAGAGCGCTCTTCCGGTTCTGCTCTCGGTTCTTCTCTGGCGGTGCAGAGGAGACACGCGCTGGGGGCCAGAGTCCATCTGGTTCCGGGACAAAGACTAAGAATGTTCTGGTTCTGAAAATATGTTTTCTTTTCTTCATGATCGTTTCATCAAGTTTAGGAGTTTCACCTTTAGATAGAACGGAAAACATTGGAATGAGAGCGGAACGCTTTGATTTAGAGAGGGAGGGAGGGGGGAGATGAGATGTGGGAGATACAAGATGGAGAAAGGCCAACAGCTCATGTCTTCATTAAAGAAAAACAATGCCGACCAAACCCAGTCAAGAGGTGTGTGTGTGTGTGTGTGTGTGTGTGTGTGTGTGTGTGTGTGTGTGTGTGTGTGTGTGTGTGTGTGTGTGTGTGTGTGTGTGTGTGTGTGTGTGTGTGTGTGTGTGTGTGTTCTACCCCCTTGCATGGCGACCCCAGCCAAACGACTCTATTAGTTTGAGGTGACAAAGCCGTTTTCGCCCTTCCATTGCATCACGTCTCTCAGGCGCAATAACAGCGCATGTGAGGATAAGATTAGCCCGAACACAAGCCTGGCGCCGCGCTGGGAGAGAGCAGAGCGATCCACACCTGTGACGAAACAGGCGGACCCGGCTAACCCGCTTCTATTTCAGGCAGGGTCCTCCTCCTTCCAGCGAAGCAACCATTGGTATATTTGGAAATGAATTCTCTTAAAACTTTTGGGTCATTCCAGGAATTCATGCACTTGCTTCTGGGCTTCGGTGGAAAGAGAACCACCAGCTGTTATCTGATCAGCGAGGCTGCTTTGTTATTGTGTGTGTGTGTGCGTGTGCGTGTGTGCGTGTGTATGTGCGTGCGCACGTGCAAGGCCATGGCTGAGTAAAGACGATGCGTGCACATCCAGCGTGAGACTGCGATAAAACATACTTCAATGGAGGAGATAGTTTGGTTATAGCCCTGAGTTGTGAGCGTGAGGCGCTATCATTATAAATGATGCTTTACTATATTAAGCAGAAAGGACAAGTTAATCATCCGAAGAGGAATTCCATAAATCTTAAGGGCAAATTCCGGGAATGGAAACACATCGAAGTTCCGTTTCATGCTGGGAGCTCGCTGTTTCTCCTTGACATTCCTTACAGATATTTGAAATGATGATCTGTGAAGTGAAACATGTTTCACACTTCATAACATTCGGAGTGTCTGCGTGTGTGTGTGTGTGTGTGTGTGTGTGTGTACGTGCATGCACGCATGCCGTGTGTGTGTGTGTGTGTGCGATCCTGGTGTGGGGGGGGTGGCATACCTACGTGTTCCTGAGAGAAAGTGGATGTCTCTCCGGGGAGCGATGAGTCCATAAATATCTCCTTTATGCACTGAGGCCTCAAAGCATTGACCTTTGACCTTTCACATCTGACCCTGAGTGGGTCAGAGCGCTGGTCACCCATGAAGAACACTACCTTAGGGGGCTATGAAGGCGTCCCCAGTGACTGCATGAATATATGAACACATGAACCCATGGAGCACAAAGCGCTGTGCTGTAATGACTGTGTTAGCATAGCATTAGCATTGTGAGCTAATGATGATAAAAGTTTATAAGCATGTATTCACAAAGTTTATAAGCATTGTATTCACTCGGTTTATAAGCATGTATTCACACAGTTTATAAGCATGTATTCACATGGTTTATAAGCATGTATTCACACGGTTTATAAGCATGTATTCACAAAGTTTATAAGCATGTATTCACAAAGTTTATAAGCATGTATTCACACGGTTTATAAGCATGTATTCACACGGTTTATAAGCACGTATTCACATGGTTTATAAGCACGTATTCACATGGTTTTTAACCATGGTAGTTGTGATTGCTTCGGTTTAGTTCATTTCTGTTCAACTTTATTCACCCAATCATCCTCTGATGATTGTCGTCGTTCTTCTCCCTCCAGCGTCTCCAAACGACCTCTGGAACATATTCCTATAAAACGACGGGATCGGTAATCCCTCTCCGGCGCTCCGAGCCGAGCGGGGCCCCCGCGTCAGTCTGAGGTTAGCGTCGACTGAGCTGGCAGCGAGGGCCGCTCCGTGCCTCTGTTAACGGGGCCCCGGGGTCCAATGAAGCACGTCAGAACGGCACTTTCCATAGGAAACGCACACTCACACTTTCCTACTGAATCTGTGAAGGAGGGGAGGGGGGGGGGGGGAGTGGGGGGGGGTGAGGAAGACCGTTATTCCTGGATCTAGTCCCAACTCTCTGTGAGACCCGGCCACAGACCCCCAGCCCCCCCACCACCCCACCCCACCGCCTGGAGTTCTGCCAGGTCGACCCCCAGGGGGGAGAGGGGGGAGGGGGAAAGAGGTGAGGGGGGGAGGAGGGAGGGAGGTTAGAGGTCAAAGGTTGGGCCGACAGCTGTTTTAGGCATCAGGAGGACCTAGACTGATCTATAGGCGACATCTGCTGTACTGTAGGTACCTACAAATACACACGCACGCACGCACGCACACACACACACACACACACACACACACACACACACACACACACACACACACACACGCGCGCGCACGCGCGTGAATCTGTATAAGCAGCACAGACATACATGAAAAACATCAGTGAAATACGCATCTGACTTTTAGATGTGTGCCTTTGGAATACTGAGGAACGCTGAACACTGAATTCGTGAATCAGACATGAACGCACACACACACACACACACACGTGTTGCCACGAGTCACAGGCAGGCAGGGCGCCCTCGGGGGTGTTTGGACGCCAGCCAGACCACGTGAACGTGCTCTGGTACCATCACTGCCCCGGGGCACACCAGTGAATGGTGGAACATCGCTTTGGATAAAAGCTGCTAGCTTATGGACGTGACCCAGGCTACAGTAGTTAGCTGCTATCTTATTGACATGGCCCAGGCTACAGTAGTTAGCTGCTATCTTATTGACATGGCCCAGGCTACGGTAGTTAGCTGCTATCCTATGGACAGGACCCAGGCTAAGCTAGTTAGCTGCTATCTTACTGACAGGACCCAGGCTACATTGGTTAGCTGCTATCTTATTGACATGGCCCGGGCTACAGTAGTTAGCTGCTATCCTATGGACAGGACCCAGGCTAAGCTAGTTAGCTAGCTGCTAGCTTCAGTCTGCTCTGCTAATGGGCCGCTAATGGCCCGTCCTGTAGAAAGGCCCCGGGGACGTTGGGTAATGTCTGGTCGCCGTGGGCCCGGCCGTACCCCAGACTGAACCTGGGCTGTCTGCTAAGGCGATTGGCACTTCTGCGGTGGGAGCTGTTGGGAGTTTGTACGGCCAAAGACTGAGGGAATGATGGGAAGAGAGAGTTTTCCACCAAAGACGAGTCTGTGAGCGTAATGAGAGATGGTGTCTGGGCCGCTGCGAGAGGAGGGCATCAAGGGAGTGTGTGTGTGTTTGCATGTGCATGTGTGTGTACGTGTGTGTGTGCGTTTGTGTGTGTGTGTGTGCGTTTGTGTGTGTGTGTGTGTGTGCGTTTGCATGTGCATGTGTATGTGTGTGTGTGTGTGTGTGTGTGTGTGTGTGTGTGTGTGAGGGAGATAAAGGAAAGAAGGGGGGAGAGAGAGAGAGAGAGAGAGAGAGAGAGAGAGAGAGAGCGCTAAGCGGCCATCTGGAAGCACTAAACGGTGCAGAGAGTTTATTATTGTGTGTCAGCTCTGGAAAAGCCGACGGTTCCATTTTACAAGATAATTAAAAATACTTAAGCAGTCTTGCAGATCAGTGAGAGATTATTATTTTGGTGATCAGTAATTGATTCTTTGGAATTGGTGGGCATTATGGTATGGCAACGATTATTAAGACCCAGTGTGTGTGCATGTTTGTGTGTCTGCATGTGTGTGTGTGTGTGTGTGTGTGCACATTCGTGTGTGTGCATGTGTGCACACATGCTTGCGTGTGCGCAACTGCGCATGTGTGTGTGTGTGTGTGTGTGTGTGTGGAGAGGAGGCAGGTGTGTTGCCTTCAGGCTTCAGGACTCTGCAGCGCTGCGGTCAGAGGTCAGTATTTGTTTCTAATAGCGTGCAGGTGGCAGACGTCTGTCAGCAGCATGCGGGTAAAGGCTGGTTCATACTCCTCCGTAAAGTGCTGTACGTAGACACGGAGAGCCCTCCCCGTCGACGGAGACCCTCTCCGTAGCTCTACGTGCGCAAGGGCTTTGATTGGTCCTCTGACAACATCATTTCCGGAATCACTTTTCCCCGGTTTGACTTTGCACCTTATTTACTTTGCACCTTGTTTACTTTGTACATTGTTTACTTTGCACCTTGTTTACTTTGTACATTGTTTACTTTGCACATTAAGGACCAATAAAACACCAAATAAGATTTGAAAAGCTTTGGAAGTTTATTTTCAACGCTGTTTACTCGGTTGGTAGTCAGCATATAAGATCGATCGGGCGGCGAATCGCACCGCGCATCCCGACGGAGAACTGCGAATGCTCGAGGGGCCGCTGTAGTGACGGAGTCGGATTACGGATTACGGAGTCGGAGAGGCATAATTTGGCCTCAACCCTCGCCCAGGGATAAGTGTTCAGGAAATGAACGGATGAAGACATAACAAGCCTAATGAGGGCTTTCACCTGCCAACAGTGTGACACTCCCGCGACGCTCCGGCCTCCGCTCAGCGGAGCGGAGCAGAAAGCAGAGATTCCTACGGAGCGGTCGTGGTCGGCTGTGGCTCGGCCAGCGCGGGGGGAAAAGTGAGGGTTCGTGTTCCCCGACTCGGCGGCTGGGCGCTAACCGCTAACCGTAGCGCAGCGCTAATGGCCATACTGCAGTTGCGGCTGGGCGCTAACCCTAGCGCGGCCGCTAGCAGCCAGACTCCGGCGTGGGTCGTTTTTTTTTACGACGACGACGCGGCGACTGGGGGTGGTGACGCAGGAAGGTCCGCTTGTGGTTCTCGCGTGTCGACCAGAACGTTTTAATTCCTGCATCTTGTTCTGCGTTCCTCGATCTCTACTCAATGGGATCCTGTACAGCTCTCTGTGGCCTCACATCTGTGAACCGTCCTCTGTACGTTTAACTGGCCACGGTTTGGTGTACGAGTGTACTTCTTATGCACACACATGCGTGCGCACACGCACACAGAGAGGCAGACAGGCAGGCAGGCAGGCAGGCAGACAGACAGACAGACAGACAGACAGACAGACAGACAGACAGACAGAGATGCATTGCTTCCAACGTCATGTTTCTATGACATTAAGCAACCTGTCCCAGCCCTGTGGTCGATGGTCACTGCGTGTGGTTGTGTCTCCATTCCATCATGATGCCAACATGAAAGCGCATAAGCGCGCTCGTTGGCTAACTGCTAATGAAGCGCGACCTTCGGTCGAGACAGTGCCCCCTGGATGTGGCTGAACGGCCGTTGCTATGACGACGCACATCCACATCTCCGATAAATAGTGGTTGGTTTTTTCTCAGTGTGTGAGAGTTGTGTGTGCCTGTTGACGTGACCCCCCTGGTGAGAATGTTCTCATCGGTGTGTGTGTTGGGACGCTCCCTGATATGACGCTGTTTCCCTGCGTTCCTCCCTCGATGCACCCTCCCTCCCTCCCTTCCTCCCTTCAACTCTCCCTCCCTATAACTCTAACTCTGTCTTTCACTCTCACTCCATCTATCTGCCTCTCTGACAGGAAGTCTCTCTCGCTGTCTCTTTAGCTCTGCCATGCAACCAGTCCATACACTTCTGGCTTCTGCTTGGCCAGAAAGGAGCTGAGTACTACATTACCAGTCAGCCTCCGACCATGTCAAGCCAGCATAGTATCGACACACAGAGACGGAGCGTTAATTTAACCGTAGAAACGTCATCGTTGGCATGGGAAACACATCTTTGTGAGCAGATAACATATGGCCTTACACATCGGACACAGAACATTCGCCGCACACACACACACACACACATGCACACACACACACACACACACACATGCACACACACACACACACACATACACACGTACACACACTATATCTTACTTACTACTTACTTACTTACTTTCTTACTTACCCCTCTCTCCCTGGATGTGTCCTGACTCCATGTCTGAATGAGAGACAGAGTTGCACCCTGAGGTGCTTTTGCCCCTGCCAGCCCCATCAGTCGGCTCCGTTTGACGTCTCGGACGTCTCACTACAGCCAGTTAGCTACAGGCTAGCTTATGGACATGACCCAGGCTACAGTAGTTAGCTACCTGCTAACTTATGGACATGACCCAGGCTACAGTAGTTAGCTACCTGCTAACTTATGGACATGACCCAGGCTACAGTAGTTACAGTAGGGCCTCTGAGCCTGAGCGCCTCATTAACCATAACAACAACTTGGGTGTTGAACTCCTCACGTTCACTCTACTCTAGTGGTTGAACATGCATGGCTCGACACAGGACTGCTTGTACACGTTTAGGGAGGGGTTCAGCCATCTCTGTCATGTCCATTGTGGTCAGGTCCACTCTGCCGGGGGCCAGCGATGAGGAGGCCCTCATGAACCCGGCAGAGCCCGGGATGGGTGACATGGATCCAGCTATCTGTTTAGGATCAGGGTGAATGCAGAGGGGAGAGGGGGGGGGGGGTGCGGGGGGAAACTAAGCTCCTACGGGAAAGAC
>NC_140292.1:1511703-1515639 GCF_964030765.1 Micromesistius poutassou
GCGCGGCCGCACCGTGCACGCTCCTGACGGGTTCATCAGGAGCGTGCATGTCCCCAGAGTGCACGGCCGCACCGTGCACACTCCTGACGGGTGCATCAAGAGCGTGCACGGCCCCGTAGTGCACGTGAGACTCTGGAAGCGGTGAGGTGATGGCGTTTGAGGCGGTGCCAAAGCATTCTTGGAAGGAGGATGAAGAGGAGGAGGAGGATGACGACGACGAAGAAGAGAGGGAGGAACAAAGAGATAAGAGTGGATGGGATAGACAGAAAAGGAGGAGGAGGTGGAGGAGGAGGAGGAGGAAGAGACATGGTGGAGAAAGTTCTCATGGGGAGAGGTCTGCAGTAAAGAGATGGAGTTGGAGAGAGTTGAATGTATGATAGATTGTGTCAGTGTGTGTAATGGTTCTTCTGCTCAACAATAGTGTGTGGGTGTGTGTGTGTGTGTGTGTATAGACACACACCATAACGGAACAGAGAGGAGATTTAAACACCAGGCGAGTGGCTGGTTTTCCTATTAGCTCCCGACTGTCAGACGGGAATAAAAAACAAACCTGCATTCCATCAGAGTGGGGGAGACGATCTGGCGTTCCGCTGCACTGCCCAGAGGGGGCGGAGCTTAATCTGAAACGTTCGCGTGCATGCTAGCTAGCTAGCGCGGCGGCCCTCGCAGCAAGGAAACACAGACACTCTGTGCAGGCTCGTTAGCACGTCACCCACTAACGAGGAAAGTTGTACGTAAACAGTGAAGTTCACACACAGTTCCGTCCCCCCACCCACACACACACACACACACACACACTTCTCCCCCACTCACACACACACACAGTACAGACGAATAAGCAGGCCGTGTGTTTGAGGACTTCTGAAAACTCATAAGGTACAGTCTGCTGGCTCATTCTGGAAGGTTCCATCCCCAGATTACAGGGTGTCATACTGATGGTGTCACTCTCTGTCTGTGTCACTGTGTGTGTGTCTGTCTCACTATTTGTCTGTCTGTCTGTCTGTCACCAACCTATACTTGACAGCAACACGCACGCACGCACGCACGCACGCACGCACGCACGCACGCACGCATGCACACACACACACACACACACACACACTACCCATCGGTCAGCAGGTAGACAGAATCCCTGCTGTCTCCGGCTGGAACAGAGCCAGTGGGGAACAACGAGAGAGGGGATTAATGGAGCCCGAGACGTTCTAGACGGAACAGAAGTCCTGTTTTTATACTGCAGGAAATACCAGCGTTATCCACACACACACACACGCACACACACACACACACACACACGTGCATGCACACACACTGTGACGACCCCCTGCACCCCCCTTTGAGTCGTAGCTGCCACTACAAGGGCCGGGCTTGGCCTCAGTCCTAATGACTGCATTGACCCCACCTGAGTGGGAGAGCTGAGCCTTATATAAGCAGTGTGCACCCTCCTTCAAGGGGGCAGCCCTTTCGGTGGATGCAGGCACTCTACTGCTTTACTCGTTCACATTTATTTTGTTTCATTTAACCTTTATTTATCCAGGTGAGTCCCATTGAGACCTTTAGCCTCTTTTACAAGGGAGCCCTGACATACAGACATATGTCAGACACATTTGGACTTTGCTTAATCTAATTCTTTCCCCACATCTCCTTGCAGGTAAACCGATTGTCCCGAGACATTTGTTTCGCCTTGTTTGTATTATTTCAAATAAATTACCTGAATTTGGTTTGACTCCCTTATTATGTGATGGTGTACGGGTCCATCATTACCACACACACACACACACACACATACACGCATTCACACACTCACAAGCACACACACACATACACACACACACGCACAGGCCTGTGCACGCATGCACACAAATGTATTCTGTTCTGTGAGCAGAATCTGTCGACAACCATTTAATTGACCGGACGATTTGAATTGAATTACATGCATGAATCTTATTTAATAAATATTCAAGTTATAATATTTGTATCTACAGTCCTCCATTTTGCGTGACAGAGGTTTTGAATGCAGTGTGTAATGGACACTAAGACATGGTTTGAATAACTTCATTATAACTAATTATTACTACATCACCGACTCCAACACCCTGATGGAATAGAGCAGAAAAGAGTGGAACTTTGTTCTCCGCTGTCAGTCCCGGTTTCTCAGATGCTGGCAGGCTGGGCGGGTCCAGAACACAAGACCTCATGTATCAGGTTCAGAGCTCACTCTAACTAGGACTCTGCACGCACGTATCTCCACCACAGCATCCTGCCTCTTCCCCTCTCCTCCTCTCCTCCTCTCCCCCTTTCTCCTCTTCACTTCTTTCTAGACTCCCCTCCTCTCTTGTCCTCTCCCCTCATCACCGCTCCACCCCTCTCCCTTCCCTCCCCTCTGCTCCCCAAATCGACTCCTCCCCTCTCTGTCCTCCTGTCATCACCTCTCCTCTCTCCTCTCTCCTCCCTTCCTCTGCTTCCCCTCTCCTCCCTCTCTCTACTGCCCTCCTCTCCTTCCTCCTGTCAGCACCTTCCCTCTCCTCTACACTCCACCTCCCCACTCATCACCCCACCTCTCCCCTCCTCTCCTCTCCTGGTCCCCCCCCCTCTCCCCCCTCTCTCTCCCCTTCTCCCCTTCTTCCACCTCTCCCCTTCTCCCCCCTCCTCTCCTCTCCAGCCTCCTCCCCTCTTCTCCCCTCCTCCCACCTCTCCCCTCCTCTCCTCTCCCCTCCCCTCCCCTCTTCTCCCCTCCTCCCACCTATCCCCTCCTCTCCCCTCCCCTCCCCCCTCCTCCCCTCTTCTTCCCTCCTCCCACCTCTCCCCATCCCCCCCCCCCCTCTCCCCCCCAGCTCCTCTCTAAAGTCCTCTGCTACAGGACTGTGAAGGAGGGCATTGTTGTCCAGGTATTTTGGCAGGTCACTATCTCCTGAAACCACAGACCAGCAGTGCGGCCCGCTGCCGCGCCTCAGCGCCGCCCAAAGAGGGGCTCTGGTGTTGAGAGGTGCATGCTGGGTACAGCCGCCCGCGAGAGAAGAGAGAGGGCCGGGCTGGGAGCTCCGGCCCGGTGTTATCAGATCACTCGTGTTTTCCTAGACCTGCCAAGCCATTACTCAACTGATATGCACCTGAAACGCCTTTGTGGTTGTGTTTGTGTGTGTGTACATACACATTCGCAACCAGAACGCAAACACTGGTGGGTGAAACTGCATCCTAGTGCAGGGACGGGTGTTGGGAACTCTTTGTGTGAGTGCCCTGCTGATAAACAACAAGCGATACGTACTTCCGCCTCTGGTCGGACAAGTGGCACGGGGAGACGCTGGACAAATAATCAAAGAGAAACCAGTGTGTAATCAGTCGGTGATGAGAACGTGTCAGAGCCAGATAACGACGGATGGAGAACCCAGAAGAGGCCGGAGCAGTCCTCTCCTGCTCCCACACCGAGCGCCTTCCTGGTTCTGGGAATAGGAGGACGTGGTTGTGGAGGTGGTGGTGGTTGTGGAGGTGGTGGTGGAGGTGGTTGTGGTTGTGGAGGTGGTGGTGGTTGTGGTTGTGGAGGTGGTGGTGGTTGTGGAGGTGGAGGTGGTGGTGGTTGTGGTTGTGGAGGTGGTGGTGGTTGTGGTTGTGGAAGTGGTGGTGGAGGTGGATGTGGTGGTGGAGGTGGTGGTGGAGGTGGTTGTGGTGGTGGTGGATGTAGTGGTGATGGTGGAGGTGGTTGTGGAGGTGGAGGTAGTTGTGGTGGTGGTGGACGTGGTGGTGGTGGAGGTGGATGTGATTGTGGTGGTGGAGGTGGTGGTGGTGGTGGTGGTGGTAGAGGTGGAGGTGGGGGAGGCGAAACTATGGCCCTCTCAACTTAACGAGTAGCGACCGAGTCAAGGATAGCACAGGGTCAAAGGTCAGGACCACCGATGAAAGAACAAAGTCACTGTGTGTGTGTGTGTGTGCGCATGTGCGTGT
>NC_140292.1:1515839-1643339 GCF_964030765.1 Micromesistius poutassou
CACCACCACCTCCACCTCCACCACCACCACCTCCACCACCATCTCCACCACCGACTACACCACCTGTACCACTTCAAAGGCCTTAGTGCTGAGTAGAGTCCTGGCCCAGCCTTATTCCCATTACAAGTGTTGAGATAAGGAGGGGAGAGAGAGAGAGGAGAGAGGAGAGAGAGATGAGAGAGAGAGAGAGAGAGAGAGAGAGAGAGAGAGAGAGAGGAAGAGAGAGAGAGGAGAGGAGAGAGAGGAGAGAGGAGAGAGAGAGAAAACCACAGGATTCTTCCAGGATTCCTGTATCGCGTGCTTTGAGGCAAAGGTTTCTGTTACCATTTATACAGGTGAGGTAAAAGAAAAGGGACGGGGGTATGTGGTGACGTGTGTGTGTTGTGTGTGTGTGTGTGTGCATGTCTGTGTGTGTAAGTGCATGTGTGTGTATAAGTGCATGTCTGTCGTGTGTGTATGTGCCTGAGTTAATTTGCGTGCACTGCTAACGAGGACCGTGTGTGTTTGGGTGGTTGAGTGGCTTGCCAGTTTGGGGGGGGGGGGGAGGGGTGGTTCAAAAGGCAGAGAGGCTGGCATGGGATGAGTCGTGACTCCCCCATTCTCCCTCTCCCCCTTTTCATGAGTGAGGGGGGGGACGGGGGGCAGACGGGACACTGCACTCTGCTATAATCTCTCCTCTGTTTCCAATCAAGGCCCCAGCACTTGACTTTCACTGCGGAGGTCCGTGTCAGCCAATCACAGACGAGCAATGGATCCTATATATATATATATGTATATATATAATGTAAAAAGGGTAGGTGCAATAAGCAAGCGCTTCAACCTACACCTTTTCGGTCAGTACTTTTAAGCAATGTCAATGTATAAATGGAGATGACAACTTTTGTGTGTTTTTTTTTGTGTGTTTTTAACTTGCCATGCCATGTTTGCAATGTTGTGTATATATGTGATCGAAATAAACTAAACTAAACTAAACTGAACTAAAAGCTGCCATCTAGGGCCGTCGTCACTGCCTTCCTTTAGGGAGGGCTGGGAAGCTGGGGGTCAAGGGTCACCACAGAGAGGACGAGAGACAACACCGGGAGACACCACAGAACACACCGGAACCAGCGGAGCAAGTGGTACTACGGGGACCAGAGGCGCTGATAAATCCGGTGTTGTGTAAACAGCTCAGCGCTTACTGCAGACTGAACCAGACAGGCCTCCACCGTCCTCCAAGTCGCTCCTCAAAGAAGACATTTCGAGCTGGCTTATATATAATAAAAATATATAATTATATATATATAAGCACACACCTGACCGGCCGTTGCTGTAGTGATGATGAAGGTCTCCTGAAAGGTCAGACTTATCTTATCTAAGGTCATCTTAAGGTCAGCGACCTCGACTCAAATATGAAATAACACGAGCCTGATGTGCAGTGTTAAAAAAAGATCCTCCTAAAGGTTCCTCGAGCTCACTCCAGCCTAGGAATGACTGCCTTTTCCTTCAGTGCTCCTAACTCATGGAATGCTCTGCAGAGCAACTTAAAACTGACTGCCCTTCCTACCTTTGGTTTATTTCAATCTATCGATTTCTGAATTGCACACATCCCACTGTAACTGTTTTAGCTGATTTCATTCTCATTTATTGTTTCATCCCATTTTATTCTTGCTCTTTTTGTATTGTATGTACTTTATAGATATAATTTGATTGTCGTGTTAAGTGTATGCCTTTCGTCACTGTAAATGAGGGAAACCTCAGTGTCTCTCGAGGGCAAATATTGATTGATTGAAGGTTATTGATTGTTTATAGAGGATGGCTGTTTTAAGCAGCCTCCCCTGGCCCTGTGTCCTGGTCTGGAGGAGCCAAGTTAAAGTCACCTAGCTGGAGTGAAGCGTGCACATTGCTACGCCTGATCCTCATCCTGAATTCTTATTTGGTTTAGCTTCATAATCGTAATATGTCGACGTACAACACAATCTTTGTGATTATTAGTGATCGTTTTCTTGGAAACCCTAGTTTTCCCCAGAGCTGGTCGTTCCAAACATGGCAGGTTGGCTCTCGCTGTCCCCGATGGGGCGGTGCCAGCCAGATAAGCTCACTCTGATTGGCTCTTGGCAGGGTGGCGTGACGAATCACCTCGTTAAGTTCCCCACACGAACAGCCCCGTCCCGCCGATGGAGTCAGACAGGTGGAGGTGAGACGAGGTCAGGAATGCACTCAGACGTATACGCCTTCAACGTTCTCCTCTGACTGGTGCTCAGAGGAATGCAGGACAGCATGGGGCTGCAAAGTGGTCTAAACCAGGCCAGTCCCAGGCCAGTCCCAGGCCAGAACCAGGCCAGAACCAGACCGGAACCAGACCAGAACCAGGCCAGAACCAGACCGGAACCAGACCAGAACCAGGCCAGTCCCAGGCCAGTCCCAGGCCAGAACCAGGCCAGAACCAGACCGGAACCAGACCAGAAACCAGGCCAGAACCAGACCCGGAACCAGACCAGAACCAGGCCAGAACCAGGCCAGCCCCAGGCCAGAACCAGGCCAGAACCAGACCAGAACCAGGCCAGAACCAGCCCTGAACCAGGCCAGAACCAGACCAGGAACCAGGCCAGCACCACATTACACTACATAACATGTGATGTGTAACAACATCGCATCGCATGTGATGTAATGTATCAACAGTTCATTACATCTTATGTGATGCAGTCCGTTATTACTGTAATGCACTCTGTCATGGGGGGGGGGGTGGGGGGGGGGGGGGGGCGTGACTCTACTCACCAGGCTGGCGTCCCACTGGGGCACCCGCGATCAGGAAGCTGAAGGACCCCCTCCTTCTCAGGACCTGGGACACACACACACACACACATTGTCAGTCTTCCAATAAATATGGCGTACATATACATGTCAGTGAGGGCCCCTTTCTCACTGACCAGCAGGTGGGATGTTGATTGGTCATTAATAACACCCCGCCCTTTAGTTGAACCTGAGGGGCGTGTCCACCCTGATGTTTGATGGACAGGTCAGCCAACCAGTGGTAAAGTCCACTGGGGTAGGCTGGCGCCACCCCAGCCGCATAGCCTCCACCTAACCTAACACCATCACTAACCTCCACCTGACCTAACACCATCACTAGCCTCCACCTAACCTAACACCACCCCAGCAGACCAGCCTCCACCTAACCTAACACCACCCCAGCAGACCAGCCTCCCACCTAACCTAACACCATCACTAGCCTCCACCTCACGTAACACCATCACTAGCCTCCACCTAACCTAACACCATCACTAGCCTCCACCTAACCTAACACCACCCCAGCAGACCAGCCTCCACCTAACCTAACACCACCACTAGCCTCCACCTCACCCAACACCATCACTAGCCTCCACCTGACCTAACACCACCACTAGCCTCCACCTCACCCCACACTTGCACTGTGTTCCTTCTGTTCTGCGTCGTGCGTCGATCGCCCCCTTCAGTTCACTGCCACCCACACCTGGGGTGTGGGGCGCCGTCACGCCATCTTTATCAGAACCAATCACATCCCACCTGCTCACGTCAACGCCGGGCCCGCCCTGAGTCAGAGGCGGTGTTCAGTGAGGTGAGTGTTTGGACTGACACCACCTCCCCAGGCTCGTATTCGCAGTGTAATTCGTGGCGTACAGAACAGTGCATGTAATAAACCGACATCACACACACACACACACACACACACACACACCACACACACACACACACACGCACCGACCGCCAGCGTCAGAGTGCAGCCAGAGAATCAAACGCACCCCACACATAAAACACTGGGACTCAACAACAGGTGAACCCAAACTCACACCACACATCGTACAGTGGACTCGACAACAGGTGAACCCAAACTCACCCACACATCGTACAGTGGACTCAACAGGTGAACCCAAACTCACACCACACATCGTACAGTGGAGCTCAACAACAGGTGAAGCCAGACTCACACCACACATCACACACACAGGGCCTAAAGCCCTGGTTCAGGTTCAAACACACTTAAAAAAAGAAAAGCCTGAAAGCCTGCCGGCCAGCTCTAACTGAGGGCAGCGCTGGTGTCTGGGCACAAAGTCCCTCTGCAATCCCTTCAGGAAACAGGGTGTTACTGCGGTCTGGGCTTTGTTGGATAGCACGGACCCTCTGATGCATCTTAACAAGGCATATGGACAGAGAGACAGACAGAACAACAGACAGACAGACCAGACGGAAGGAACAACAGACAGACAGATGGTTTCCTGGTACCAGCCTGTAGCAGATAGCACTTAGAAAGATGAGAGAGAGAGAGAGAGAGAGAGAGAGAGAGAGAGAGAGAGAGAGAGAGAGAGAGAGAGAGAGAGAGAGAGAGAGAGAGAGAGAGAGAGAGAGAGAGAGAGAGAGAGAGAGAGAGAGAGGTAAATAACCCTATTGGAACTTAGAGGATCTCTTTATAAACGTCCCCACCCCATGTCCCATCATGTGATGAGCATCTTCCCTCGCCATCAAACACACCACAGACTCCCCCACCCCCCCCCCCGCCCTCCAACAGCACCACCACGCTTATTATTCTTTTGGATCCACAGTGTGGCAAAACACAACATGAATTCCTGCCGGAGCAGTTAAGCCGCACTCTTGAACCACTGTGAGCTCCCAGGTTCAGAGAACGGCCTCTCAGACACCTCTCTGACTATTGACTCACTGGGCTGACGTCACCGCGAAAGACGACATGGATTAACACACACACACCCACACACTGACAATTATCTCCCGTCTTGTGTGATCTCAACCACATGACAGATCGAGTGGGGGCCACTGTGCTGTTGAGGTCTAAGGCTCAAAGAGCCGCAGCAAGGACGGCTGAGGAATGTGTCAAATGAATAATGCTCGCCGTAGAAAAACACCGGAGATGAAAGCTCTGAAGAGCTGTGCGTCCGCCGGGCTGAATTCCTCCCCCTGATCCGCACGCTGCCTCACGCCCGCCCTGGTTTATTTACCCAGGATGCTCGTCTCTTTGACCCAGGTCGGGGGTGGATAATAATGAACACATAAACCCCAATGTCAGGAGACAGAGACAGAGCCTACCATGTTTAAGGCCTTCTAGCACCTTCTAAGACTATGCCCTGAGGATTGAGTCGGACTTCCTTATCTTGACCTATGACCTCTCGTCACCGCCGACCCAACCCCAAATTTCTTTTACCATTCCTTCGCAATTCTTCTCCGTTTTTGATTCTCTACTCCTCATTGGACAGTGTGACACACAAGCCAAGACCACGACCCAGATACAGAACCACCATAACCACGTGTTTCCGTACAGCCTCGTTCCTAAGCACAGTCAAACAAAACGTCAACATCGCCAGCTACTCTTGAGCAGGCTTGGCAGAACCCAGGACCCAGGCAGCCTAATAAGGCCCTTTAAGCCTCCAGAATCCCAAGAATCCAGGGTCCTCGGGCACTGGGTCCTCGTGTGTGTCCCACTGGTGCTTGCTTTGGTTGTTCCAGCCGCTCTGCCAGCACAACTGTCCCTCTGGGACGGGCCACGCCCACGCAACTGTTTCTCTGGGAAGGCTCTGTAGCATGCAACTGTGGAGGGCTGTACCCCACCGCCGCCTCACCCAAGGGCCCGACGTGCTACAGGGGTCTATAGTTCCTCTCCAGTAGTTTGTCTATTGGTCGACCCTAATGAACCCTAAAGGCCCTGACACACCATTCCGATTGCCGGTTCAACATGTGCAATCGGCACTCAGGTCACAGCACACACCGAACAGACTCAGGTCACCGAGCTCGGCAGACTGTCGGACGGCCGATAATCTGGTTGGTGTGTCAGGGCCTTAGTGGACCCTAGCCCATATCTGTGTTCACTTCAACCCCATCAAAACGGGACCTGTTTGTAACAATAGAAAAATGTAAACAAAGAAAGCCTTTTGAACGATTGTGTTGTAAAGTAATGCCTAACATATTCAGGCCCCACTGTGTGCCAACTTCAAAGTGCTTTACTGGCATAAGGATAGTGGAAGAAATCACAGCAAACCAAGAAACACCATCAACTTATTTTGTTCCATTGAATCCGTCTTATCATTGTGTATGTTTGTGAGTGTGTGTGTGTGTGTGTGTGTGTGTGTGTGTGTGTGTGTGTGTGTGTGTGTGTGTGTGTGCGAGCATGTTTACGTGTTTGTGAGCATGTGTGTGTGTGTGTGTGTGTGAGAGCATGTGTGTGTGTGTGTGCGAGCATGTGTGTGTGTGTGTGTGTGTGTGTGTGTGTGTGTGTGAGAGCAAGTGTGTGTGTGTGTGTGTGTGTGTGTGTGAGAGCGTGTGTGTGTGTGTGTGAGAGCATGTGCGTGTGTGTGTGTGTGTGTGTGAGAGCATGTGCGTGTGTGAGAGCATGTGTACGTGTACGTGTGTGTGTGTGTGTGTGTGTGCGTGTGCGAGCGTGTGTGCGTGTGTGTGTGTGTGTGTGTGAGGGTTAGGGTTATGTACAGCAGATAAGGTGGTATGTTGGTATTCAGCCCCTTGGCCCCACCCTCATCGCTACGTCGAATAACCTCCGTCTGCTGAGGTCTTTGACGTGTGAGACTGTGAACAATTCAAATCTAACCGGCTACATGTGACAGTCAAGTGGGCGTGGCGCTGTCACACACTGACCTGCCTCCGCCTTCATTAAACCTGTTAGCAATAACGTATGCTAGCCGAGAGCTAACGTTGACGTTTTATCCGCGCTAACAATCGTTAACTTGTTGTGGCTAGAGAAAGACGAGGCCGTTCCAGACAAGAGAGAAGAGCCTGCTGACATTCTCCAGCTCCCAGCACGGCCCCCTTTACCCCCCATTTGAAGCTGCGCTGCCAGAAGCAAAACATATTAATCGCCGCCACCTTTCACCGTGAGCCTCCTCTGCTACCTGGAAGCCCGGGGTTTGAGTCTGACCAGAGCCTGGGCTGTTTGGCTGAGACCGACTCCTCGGGTCAGGGTCAACAGAACCAGAACATTACTGGGTTTAGTCTTCAGTCTGCAGCATGTTGAACCCCTGCGGTTGAGGAGATAAAAGCAGGACTTGTGTATAATGTATACTAGGTGTAATAATATAATAGGTGTTTTGTTCACCAATCGTTTGACATTAGTAGAACCGTCTCAATGTTACAAAGGCTGGAATGTTCCCTCAATTAACCTCATCATCCTATCAACTGCACCGGCAGTAAATTACCATGAAGTGAAAGGCAGTTCACAGGCCCTTGCCTGACACATCCAGGGTGTGCGAGGGCTGTGTGTGTGTAGGCGAGGGATCTGTCACGTAGCCAAAGTGGAGCTGACGGTAATGGGAGTGGATGTGTGTATGATCACCTGCACTCACTCTAGGGTGTGCAGCCAGATGAGTGACACAGAATATGCAATAAAGATAAAGCTGTCTTCAGGGCCGGAACTTGGAGGCTTCCTGCAGTGAATGGAGTGCTGTCATGTGGGAACACGTGCGAGTGACAAAGTGGATCTTCCAGTAGTTAAAGCCAATGTCATAATCAAAAGGGGGTTCCTATCGGAGGTGCTCAGTCTGTAGCCACCAGCGGTCATGAGGAAGAGAGATGACGAAGGCCCTGTGACCGGGTCCTGTGATCGGGCCCCGAGACTCAGAACCTGGGCCCGGTCATAGGGCCCTGCGACCCGGCCCCGAGACTCAGAACCAGGTACCGGTCAGCGGGCCCTTCAATCTGACAGCATCCGTCTGGAGGGGGGGGGGCGGGCAATGAGTCAAGCGCTTGGTGGTGTTGAAAGCAGAGACGATGACCCAGGGACCCGCGCCCGGGACCCCTGTCGAGACAGGGGTCGCTCCGTGTGAAGGTGACCCAGAATGCACTGCGGCTCACCGGCAAAACCGAAACAATTCCCTGCAGACCACCGGCACGTTAACGAACGAGGAATGGTATGAGCGGGAGACAGGAGAGGGCCAAGGGGATCTGTCAAGACCTGCGTACGTGATCTGATCTGATCTGATCTGATCTGACTGACAGGCTGCCGCTGCACTTGCCAGAATGCCTCAGGGCGGTGGCGGGAAGCAGCGGCAGGAAGCCGCCGGCGTCACACTGGTACGTCACGGGGCCACGATCTCCGCCAAACGCCCGCCCACCGCCCCCGCACGCCTGACAGCTCAGTTCTCCAGAAGAGGAGGATGAGCTGCTGACGGTACACGCGGTGACACTTCCGTGGATTGCAACCACAGCGATTATATTGTTTCTCTTTCTCTTTCTGACAAATGTCCTTGTTGTAAGTCGCTTTGGATAAAAGCGTCTGCTAAACGCCCTGAATGATATTTAGGTTCATATTTTGGGTGCAATTTGTAAGTAAGCCTGAGCTAAAGAGCATAAATAACAAAAAATGTTAAAGGATAAAGTTTGTTGTTGTTCTGATGTTCAAGGAAAGCCTTCATTCAGGGAAAAATGCAAAGCTGCTTTCCTTTTAATTTAATGAATCCCTTATTTCCAAACAAACCGGTCAAAACTCCTGCCAAGGTGCCCTTGAGCAGCACACGGTGGACACCATGGAGCGATCCAGCTGCTCTCTGAGTAGCGTGGCGGGAGGCTCGCGGCGCGCAAACCCAATGCTTCCTGGATGGTCGCCATAACAACAGTGCTAATAAAGGTTTACGAGGCCCCGATCAAACAGGGCAGGAGGCCTCTACTGCACCGGTCCGTCACACAACGCCGCTACGTCAGCGACGGCCTACGCTGGGAGGGAGTACAGCCGGACCCGTCGAGGTCAGGGCTGCTCTGTTTATTTACATTTTGCATTTACATTTACATTCAGGGCATTTTGCAGACACTTTTATCCAAAGCGACTTACAATAAGTAAGTTTGTCAGAAGAAAGAGAAACAACAATATATCGCTGTCGGTACAGTAAGGATGTTCATAGAACCAAGTGCCGAGCACTAACCATCACTAGGTTAACCCATTCCCCGTATAAAACAAAGATAGCTAGGATAAGATGCTTCACAATGCTAAGTACTATTTTTAAGTGCCAGGACGTGAAAAATACAAAAAGTACGTACATTAAGTGCCCGATTTTATTTTTAATAAAGAATATGAGTTTTAGTTATTAATAAAGTTGTTTGTATTGTCTGTGAGAAAGGTTGAGCGCAAACAGACACACCATCAGCCTACAACAGGACAACAGGACAGGAAAGCAGGAGACACAGCAATAGTCGTACGTAGAAGTACTGTGTGTGTGTGTGTGTGGTGAGTGTTGGACTGAGGTACATAAATCATGTGCTGTTGACTTCAGCCTTGAAGCTGTTGCTTCAGCTGCTATGGGAGGTGAGACACATCTTTAGGAGTGGCCTGTTTAGAATGGATAGCAGGCCTTCACTGATGAGATACATGTTGTTACACGTAATATAGTAAGGACAAGGGGAAAATGTTTGATTATAGACGTAGAGTTGTATCTATATTACATAGAGTGTTGCAGTTCTTTGCTTTGACCATACTCTTATTTTAAAGCCAGACGTGTCATGTTCTCTTTTTTCCTACAGAGGGCGCTGTTGTGTATTCTCCTACAGTCAGTTCGTATCCACTATGTTCTGCAGAACACCTCAACCTTAAACAACACTAAATATAAAACCACACCGATAATTTGTATTTTCCTGTCGCGTTATTCACAGAATCCTGAACTTTAATCGTATCGGCACTAAGAAATCATAAGATTGAATAGTGGGGTTACGATTCCCATCCCTATAACACACTCTTTCTGTTTCTGTTTGCTCCACTAGTGACAAAATCTCCAACTAAACAAAAGTGAGCCCACAGCGAGCCATGTTGACATCTCCAACACCACCGCTCCACCACCCTCTACACCCGCTGAGACCAACCGGAGGGACAGCAGGGGGCCGTGGTGCGGTGGGAGTGTGTGTGTGTGTGTGTGTGTGTGTGTGTGTGTGTGTGTGTGTGTGTGTGTGTGTGTGTGTGTGTGTGTGTGTGTGTGTGTGTGTGTGTGTGTGTGTGTGTGTGTGTGTGTGTGTGTGTTTGACCGTAGAAGCACAACATATATGGTATCCGTCACCGAATGACGCAGCCCGGCCCGCCACGCAGACACCTCTATGACGTGGGGATGGGGGAGACGACGAGGGAGACGGGGGAGGAAGGGAGTGGCTGGGAGATAGCACATGGGTGAGCTATCCCATGTGTGTGGGAGGATGTAGCTCAGCTTTCCCACACCTAAGAGATACGCTGGGAACATCTGTGACTTCCCCAGACCTGTGAAGCCCCGCCCCCAGGCCCCATGGAGCCCCGCCCCCAGACCCATGGAGCCCCACCCCCAGGTCCTGGAGCCCCGCCTCCAGACCCCGTGGAGCCCCAGCGCCTAGACCCCATGGAGCTGTGATCAGGCCCCGAGACTCAGAACCAGGGCCCGGTCATAGGGCCCTGTGACCCGGCCCCGAGACTCAGAACTCAGGGGCCGGTCATGTATCTCCCTCAGCTAGGTGTGACAGTGTAGATTCAGGTTGATCCGATTCACCTGCTGAAGGAGGCCCATCAAGATGATGAGATCATTTGGTTTGTATCACTTTTGGTTCCTTTTTCTTCTGAAGTTTGCAGGCCCGTGCAGGCAGCAGACCTTAGAAGAACAGGGAAACGAAAGAGAAGTTGAATTTGGGGAACTGAGGCTGATCACTGCAGAAACTGAGGCTGATCCAAGTCACCCATGCCCGCTGTGCAGTGTTACCAGATCTTCAATCTGACAGCATCCGTCTGGAGATTGAAGATCATTTCTCATTAACGAACGAGAAATGGTATGAGCGGGAGACGGGAGAGGGCCAAGGGGATCTGTCAAGGCCTGCGTACGTGATCTGATCTGATCTGATCTGATCTGATCTGATCTGACTGACAGGCCGCCGCCGCGCTCGCCAGAACGCCTCGGAGCGGTATCGGGAAGCAGCGGCAGGAATGAGCCCGGACGGGCCGTGGTGTCGGGCGGGAAGGAGCCGCCAGCGTCTCTGCGCGATCTCCGCCGAACTCCACTGTAGCATCACCTGGAGGAGATATCTACACTAACATCACCTGGAGAGATATCTACACTAACATCACCTGGAGGAGATATCTACACTAACATCACCTGGAGAGATATCTACACTAACATCACCTGGAGAGATATCTACACTAACATCACCTGGAGAGATATCTACACTAACATCACCTGGAGAGATATCTACACTAACATCACCTGGATGGACACCTGGATGGACACTGATATCTACACTCTAAGATCACCTGATAGAGGAGATATCTACACGGTAGCATCAACTGGAGGAGATACACTAACATATCCTGGAGGCGGAGATATCTTATCTACACTGTGACATCACCTGCAGGAGGAGATATCTACATTGTAGCATCACCTGCAGGAGGAGATATCTAAACTGTAACATCACCTGAAGGAGGAGATATCTAAACTGTAACATCACCAGAATGGCAGAGGTTATGAGGGGAGTTTGACATATTTCTAAAGCTTTACGGAGGATTCTGTAAATACTTGGCCAGTAGATGACAGGAAGCGAGCCACATCGAACCAGCCGCCTCCCCAAAACGAAACAGAAACACGTCTATCTGTGCCCAACAAACGATGCAGCCGCCATGACTTCAAAGATACGAACGAGCAGTCCATGTAATGAACTGATAGAGCTGGATGTAATAAACAAAGTCATAACCCATCCCCCTGAGCCAAGGCCCGCTATAGGCCAGTGTTGCCCCTAGATGGTCGGGGCTGGATCTCCTCAGCACCCCCCCTTAAACAACCGCTTCGTCTCGGCCTGGAGATGCCAACTTCTGCTACTACTGCACCATGAGGGAATCAGGATTAGGTTACCTCTGTGAGATGCAGTCAGGAATTACATGGAATCTGGCTCACGTTCTTCATAAGTGGATAATCGTTTACAGACAATCACATACCCCGACGGCTGGATTAACATGAAAAGCATAGTTATCATCCGACGGCATCGTGGCAAAGCAAGAGGAGGAAAAAAGAGAAGCATTACAAACTCTGGCGTGTACATTATCTTAACCCCTCATAATGTCATTACCTCGCCCTCAGCACGTATAAGGTTTCCCCCCCCGACGGTCATAATCCGTCTATCCCCAGTCGTTAGTGACGCCAATCTCCGCAGAATCAACAATTAAAATCCTTCCATTTAGTGTTTCCTGAGAAACAGGGTTCGAGGACCGGGCCGTGGCAGGACCAGACGCCAGCCTGTTTGGGGGCTGGTGACATTAAAATAGTTTGACAGCCCCCTTCGGTAAACTTTGCGTGCCAATCAGTGTTTGAGTGTGGAATGATTTTTTTTTTTTTTTTTTTCCGCTCGCTCTTTTTCCGACTTCTCTTTCCACGGCGTAGATTGCGGAGGTCAGACTAGGGTGATTTGTTTCCATTTTTGCCTGCAGAGTGGGCATCGGTCGGGCCCGGGTCTTTGGCCGAGCCGCATGGAAAGGGTTGAGGGTGGTGGAGGAGCCACAGTGTAAACAGCTCCAGCTCGCCATCATCCAGGGACCAGATGATTGGCTAGCGCTGGGTCTGCCAGCAGCGCTGAGACTTAGTGATGATGACTATCACTCAATTAATATTAAAGTCCTTGGGAATGTTTTCTAAACTACCTCTATATGTGATCTCTCTGTCTCTCTCTCTCTCTCTCTCTCTGTCTCTCTCGCTCACTCACTCACTCACTCTGTCTCTCTCTCTCACTCACTCACTCACTCTGTCTCTCTCTCTGTCTGACTCTCTGTCTGTCTGTCTGTCTGTCTGTCTGTCTGACTCTCTGTCTGTCTGTCTGTCTGTCTGTCTGTCTGTCTCTCTCTCTCTCTCTCTGTCTCTCTCTCTTACACACACACACACACACACACACACACACACACTTTTACTTTGGCTCTAGGTTGCAGTTTCTCAAGTTATTAATTTGTAGCGGTCGTGCAGCGACACCGTGTGGCGGTTTGAGGTCATTCAACAAACTAAACCTTATGATCGCGTCGGTGTCGCCGCATCATCATCTTTGGTAGCTTTCTAGATGCCGTTTATGACATATATAATTTTACAGAGCGGTATAGTTCATACAAGTATAGTCTGAGTCGCCAAAATAACAGTAGGCCTAATATTGCAGTGACTGGACATCCCATCATTGTAGGGACAGCTATATATTCATCAAGCACAACATTGATATCCACGGTGTTTACAGCTTTAATATAAAATAGTTTTAGAGGACCCTAGGGTCTGTATTACCGTCTGATGGTGGTCCCAGGGGGGGCACCCCAGTCCACTGAGACCCACCTCTTCAGGTCCCGGGACCCTGCGGCTCTCCTCGGCTCCTCATCGCTCGGGTCCGCCGTCGAGTTTGAAGAACTTTCTTCGCTGCTTTCCTCGATTGATAACATAATACCCGTCGGTTCGTAGTGTCGTGTGATACATGTGAAGCTTTTAACCAAAACAATACATCTTATTACAATGGGATATGAACGGGACAATTCGAATATGGCGGATATCCAAATATTAGCCAATTAGAATGGTCGTGTGGCGTCGACGGCTCAAGCTGAGAAAGGATCCCATTTTGAGGCGTTTTACCTGTCTACCGCAACGCAATTTCCGGTCTCATATTTTAGATGTGATTTGCCCGTCGGTTAACTGACGTCACCGAAAAAAGAAGACTAATAAGCTGACAAGAAATAAAATAAAAAATACAGGGAGAAAGAATATAGAGTTTTGACCTTGAATTCGATCAAGCAATATCCGATACATGTAACGGAAGCAGATATCCCTCTATCAGAATTCCCTCCCTCTCTCGCCCTTCAACCCATGCAACTGAAATTCCCGCCCTCTTTCCCTCGTCAATAACGCTCATTCGCAGCATCCCGTTCCGGGCGTCCCGTCCTGAGGGGAGGACGCCTGGGAACGCGATTACCGTTGCCAGGATATGGACTGCAAGGGGCGGGTCTAAGAGTATATGGTATCGGGACAGTCATAATAAACCTGTGTGCGTTTATAACACAGAAGAAACGTTATACTAGTCAAACTATACATTATGATTACAAATGGACATTCTAATTGATTAGTAAACGTATTTCTGTTGGCACATTTGTTGTCAGCCATCGCAGGGAGCTGTAGAGTAGGGGTCTGTCCAGCGTAGGTGGTCCACCGTCCACGGCTATGGGGCCCCCTCTCTTTGTGTCCATTGTGGGGGACGTCTCATTCAGAGCAGCGAGTCAGCGGCTCTTTACAAACCCCCTCTGCAGCATTCAAATCTATAGCAGACACACACACACACACACACACACACTGGCCTACACACACATACATAGGCCTACCCAGTAAAGGGCAGCAAGAGGCATTACAACAATTAAATTTAAAGTTACTCCATCCCTCTGTCTTTCTGTTATTGAATTGAATTGTCTATCTATCTAGCTGTCTGTCTCTCTCTGTCAGTCAGTCTGTCTGTCTCTCCCATAACGTGTTACTGTCATTATTAACTCTTGGATGTTGATTCAGTGTTTGACTCATCATGAGTCCTGTTGTATGAAGCTGACACTCTTGTCCTGAGAGACTCACAACCATTAACACGACCTCGGCTCTCTCTGACGTTGAGATAATGAAAAGCTTTTCATCATGTTTCTTTGTTTTTCCTCTTGTCATTCAACCTGCTGAGCAAAAGCCTAGAATAGCAGTTTGGAATTGTGGACATCTTCCTTAAAGTAACCATAACATAAGCTCTCAGGACTCAGATATAATGGATGGAAACATACAGACCTACTACCAAAGCAGACTTTAGGGAGTTTAGACGCGGTTTCACATGTTAGGCAGGGCACTGTTGACAATAAACAATCACAGAAATGAATGGCATTTGGAACGTGCTCCCACTGGAGATAAGATTTGCCCAGTCGGCAGGCTGTTTCAAGGGTCAACTGAAGACTTTTTTGTTTAAAAGGGCTTTTGGGTGTTAGATGCTGTAGGATGTGACTCACCTTTTATTTAACATTGTTTTTGCCTCGACCCCCTCGGGTCGATCAAGTGCCACCTGATGTTTTCCTATGTTGTTATCTGTGCTGTTATTATGTAATTTGCACAGTAATTTCTATATTTTATTGCCTATTGTTATGTACTGTATGATGGTTTTATCTATGTGAAGCACTCTGTGTATTCGTACTGAGAAGGGTGCTATACAAATAAAGTACTTACTTACTTACTTATTTGTAATTGTAAACTTGATAAGTATATTTATTTTCAGTTGCCAAGTTATAGTTAAATTTTTTATAAATAAATTTAAAAAAATATATATATATATATATATATATATATATTAGAAAATAGATAATAACAGTGTATCATGATAATAATCTGTATTATTATAATACCAACAATAATAATGGTAAACCTGAGTAAGTAATAGTAATAACGTTGACAGTTGCTCGTACACAGATTGGCCCTCTTCTCTCCGGTAAACACATCTCAAATTATCAGAATCTCTTCTCCGTTCCCGGAGGAGTGCTTAATCACGGCTTATCATTGATACCGTGATATCAACCTCGCCTTGTTGTGTGGTTCCTGTTGCCAAAGTACGAGTCTCAGGGTGTGAGTTTCGTATCACATGACAACAACAAGTCCACAGGGCCCAGCAGAGATGGAGACCAGAGGGGCCGCGACCTGTCATCCCTGCTCCTGGGGGTCTCGCTGTTCCGCTGTCTGGATCCCCTCCATCTCAGAGGCTGCAAACTCATAAACAGGACATTTTTTTGCTTTTCCTTTTTTCCCCCAAAGTTTCGGGTTCTGTATTTTATCCACTGAACAGAACATTATTCCATTATATATTTAGTTTTTAACCTTCATCACCTTGAATGTCATGCGTAGATGGTGGTTAACTTTGGTTAGAAAAAAAAACTATTAAATGGATCGATCAAATACATGGAAACGGTGGTTTTCCAAAATGGGGTGACGTCAAACCAAGGTTCTCGACTTGGTCCTTCTCTCAAGACACGTCATTTATTTGGTGACAGCAACGGTTACACACTTCTCATCTCAGTCGGTTACATAACCACAGTGTCATATTTTATCTCTGAGTCTATCCTCCATGTATGGGACCCCCATCGGACAGGGGGTAGTAGCTATGGCAAGCACTGTTTGATACCAGGCCTATTGGTTCAGCGAGCCCTTTTTCTAATAACCAGGCATATTTTAATAACTGATCCATTGACTGCTGTTGTGGTATTTGGGGGATTCTTAGTTAGAGGTTTGCGCGACAGTTGCTCCACGTCTCTCTCCATGCTTACAGTCTTCTCCACGACGGTCTTGTATTTCACTGCCAACCCAAGCAGTCCAGCCAGCAGGACCACAGACAGCAGGCCCAGAAGCACCACCACAGCCCTGATCGGACACCTAGGACTTCTTTCTGTTCTCAGAGACTTGGAGGAATCCTCTATCCCCACAGAGTCCTGCTGTTGATCTCTGAGGCTCTCAGGACAAACTGTCCAATATGTCCACTATCCTCTCCTCTCCCTCTCGTCGTGTTCCTTCCCTCGGTCATCATGTTGGGTTTATCTTATCGTCCTCCTACCCCTGTGAGTGGTTGGTCTCTCTGTCCATTCTGTATGCCGGCATGTCGAGGTCTTAAAAACAACTATTCCCAAACAGGAAGTCTTTCTAACCGGACGGGCTGACGCACTCACCGCAATATGCAACTTCTCGGTGTTCCCGAACCCACCCCAGGGGATGACCGCAACCAGAACGCTCTTCTAAAGAACCACTATAACCACATTTCGTTTTTCTTTTTCTTGTCACAGCTTGTATAACCGGAGCGGGGCAATGATTTTTATTGTTACAATATTTGTTGTAAGGGTCATATTTAGTACATGTCTAGTTTGCATATTTTGAGTTATTATTAGTGTGAATGCTGGAGCATTCACACTCTAGATATCGAAATCTTTATTTTTCTTATTTTTATTCTGTCAATACTTCGGTCTTCTTCTCCTTCGCCATACTTTCAGCTACAGAAACCATTCAAATATCAAAACCTCCAGCTTTATAACGACATGATGGCTATATATTCTGCTTTTTTCTATTCATTAAACTTTTCAAACTATTCTACTTTTTCCACCTTTATTTTTCCAATAGAAATCAATGAGCCTCTGCTCACTGCATGCTTAAGACGTCGTAACCATAGGCGTCTATTACGCTGGGGTTACGCCGAGTACCCACCAGTTTTCGTCAAGATTCACTTTGTACCCACCACTTAAAAAGACCAAAAAAACTTGAGTTTAAATATTCTGGATTATTACACGGCTCTTCTCAGTGCTGTGGAACACTCCGTTCACTTGCATGGGCCTTCCCGACTTCCGGCAGTGAATTATTTTTTGATAATTGACCGTTGCTAAGCACATAATGACCGCTGTCAAGGAAAGCAAGCGAAGCAAGCCACCTACGCTTCGCGTCGGTGTCCGGTTCGCCCTGTCGGGGCTTATTTTTCCGATAATGACCGGCGTTCTATACATTATCCCTTACTTATTTTTGTATGAGCTGCCAGCCTGGCTTGGACAATGAATGAGGTATTAATACCGATACTCTTTGGCTGGGATGCAATAATGAGGCATCAGACAATCAAGTCATTTTAGCCTGAATACATCGGTAAAAAGCACCAGAGCAGGTTGGTAGTACCATGGACATACAGAGCGATAACCTGTAGTCTCCCGGTCTCTATATTCAGTCGGGAGACTGAAATAATACTAACTAACTAACCCTAATACTGATAATTTGCGACAGCGACAGGGCTATGCAGCATTCCTAAAAACACACCAGCCGAGCACATTAGGCTCTAAACGAGCCTATCAGTCGGGGGAAGAAACCTTGAGCAGATCGAGCAGTGAGGTTTGTATACATGATAAATGAATAGGTTAGTTAGGTGTAGAGAATAGAACATGGTGTTTAGAGCCACCTGGGGTGTATGTTACAAAGAGGTAGGATGGTTACCTAACCAGTATGATAATGCATGAATCCCATTTAGTGTCAGAAAGTTCAAATAGTCTAGTGTAGGGATGAATTGTCATAGGGATTAGGAATTGTCATAGGGCAGTAGTGGATCGCTAGGCAGCGCAGGTCAGGAATCCGGTCAAGGGGACAGCAACAGGCGATGGTAGGGCACATGACTGGTAATGGTTTACCTCACAAGTGAGGTAAGGGGGAAGAGAGAGAGATATATATAGAGTGGGTTAGTATTGCTATACGTTTCATGATGGTTAGTATTAATAAGTGTATCAATGGTACTATATAGTGTTACACTATAGAGAGAAAAGGCAAGATATGTTATAGATTGATAATATGATTTATCAAGTCTCAGTTCATAGCCAGGTGAACACATAGTAGTTCAACAGTAATCCCAAAAATGACCCCATTCCAGTTGTCAGGTAAGTGTGGCAGGGGCTTTTCCTGTTTATCACACATTTCACAAAGGTGGGCTACAAAATTGTGTTGGAAAGCTAGACTAGCTTTACTGTATAGACACTGTTCATCTGATTGTCTAGTTAGCTAACATATATTACCCGCCCCCCCCTACACAATCTGAACTGTGGTCCTAACTTTTACCCCTGTTGGCTTTTACAATCTTTATCTTCATCATTTATTTCAACTTAATGTTATTCAAGTATGTAATTTTGACAAGCAATTCTATTATGGTCATACTCTTGTTTGCTAGCGGCTACGATTTTAGTACTATTGAAGATCTTTGCTCCTTCTCAACTCTGTGGTAATATTTTTTTCACAAAATACAACCAATAGTACGTTAATGTTAAATCTTGTGAAAAGTAATCCCCTGAATCCTATCTTCGACGGTCCGCTCATTCGAGCAGGAACACCAGCCCGGCATCCTTGTGTTCTTCTGTAGACGCTACCTGTCAGCTGTCAATTCAGGCTGCTCATCACCACTCCAAGATGGTGGCTGAATTTCTCGCGTCACAGCAGCCAATGCTGCGTCTACTTATAAGATGTCTATGATGGTTCCGAAGCCATCTGGTTCCTGATCGCGTGCATGTGGCGGGCACGAGCATATTTACCCAAATGAAGCGGAGATCCCATTAGCACATTCGTAGAAATTCCACAAACGTACCTTTTAGTTTGTATGGGTCGTACAGTAGTCGAGTTGAGTAGTCGTATAGTACTAAACGAGTAGTACTAAATGAAAGGCCCATATAACACGTGATTGTACTAATCATTTGTCTTCTTATTTTTCTTTAAGAACTAACGAGCTAGATTGATCGATCACGCTCTCTGATACATAATAATACTATTCAACGAAACTGCAAGGTAGTGCTACACCACCGAGATTATTAACACATTTTTCAATTTCCTCAAATCGTATTTCTCCTCCCCTCCTCAACTGTACTCTACTCTGCATTGTACTGTAATCTACTCTACTCAAGGTTAGTCCACACACGTTACAGTCCAGCAGAGGGGTGTCCACAGGTCAAATGTGACACCTGTTACCTACATATACATATATATATCCCTCCAGGTGTAGGTTCGATGTTTTCTGACCCTAGCCTACTAATTATATATATATATATATATTAGTTTTTTTTTTTGTTTTTTTTTATGTTAATATTTTCTATTGCATATTGAAAAGTACTGTGTAGCTGAGCCCAGAAATGGACAGCATGAGTAGGAAAACACAAGTGAGAGTGAAAAACGTTCTCCATTCATCATGAGGAAAATACATATTCATATTGTTTCATGATAGAAACTGGAAAAAAGTATTACCCCTTCGATTTTCATGATCTTTTTCTATAGCATGCTAGGAGGTTTGCCCATTTCACAGAGGAAGCAGAAGAAGACCTCCGAAGACCTCTTCCACCGGTCTTTGGAGTAGCTAGAGTAGCTAGAAAAAGACAATAAGCAGTTTGTCTATAGCTAGTTTTCAGACGTGTCCACATTTTTTCAGCATTTTTAACATTATGTACTCCTTGCTTTTATACTACCAAAATAACTAAAAAATCACTGCTAGTGCTATATCATATATATTTATTTTATTATTTGTCATATATTCTATCAACATATTCTATATTCTATCAACATATTTTTCAACATGTTGAGCACATTTCCTCTACAGCTCTTACAACAACTCTCTAACTTTCGTCCTTACAACTGGCGCGGAGGTTTGAGTTACAGGTCTGTGAAGCTGTTAAACTGTGATTCAGAAAAAAGTATAAATTATATCGAAATTCTGTATAGAATAGAATTTTCCTAATATGGAAGATACTAGTGAGTTGTCTTGTTAAACGGTTGAATGGAGGGTAACGGTTAGAAATTGACTAAGTTACGAAGTCTGAGGTGGTTGAAGTGTCAGCGAATGGGCGGACGGCCCCGCCGTCCTCCCATCGACTCCCATTGTAGAAAATAATAATTTCAAAGTAGAATATCTTAACAGGTTTAAAATCAAAAAAAAAAATCTAAAAGGAAGCGTGATTCCAAGCTAATCTAAACATTAAAAAATTGGAATGGAGTCTCTAGGTGAAAAATTGTGGAAGAAGATAGGTCCCAAAGTTTTTAGAGAATAATAAAGAAGAAAGAAAGAAAGAATAAAAACTTCATAAGAACAATAGTTGAGCGCTGCATGCAGCACTCACCTAAGAAGAAGTATGTCTAATTTATAAAATATTACAAGCTATGAATCATTAGACATGTATTCATCATAGTTTGTCGCCATATCACCGTATCCTAAAGAAAGACAACAAAAGCTGTGTGCGCCTCCGGATGATATTATGAATTCTAAACGACTGCGTCAGTTTCTCTGACGTCTCTGGTACTTCCACAACAAGTAAAGACAGGCCATGGTTGAGAATGAATCGGCAGAAAGAAACTTGGTGTTCCCAAGAGGAAGTCTACTCTCATACATTTGCGCGAGTAAATTTGCGTGGTCAAACTTGCACAAATCACTCCCGCAACTGATTTGTGAAGAGGCGACGAAATTATTTTTTGGACTGAGGCGGGCAACTCGCCAATTTGAAAATGCAAAAAAAATCAACTTGCCAATGCTCAAAACTGAGCATGGTGTGAAAAATATTGTTTAAGCATTGTTGTTAGCATTTAGCTTATACCGGAAGTAAACCGCATATATAGCAAGCATATAAAAGGTCCACACGGACAAAAAATAATAAATGAATAATAATAATGAAACACCATGTTATTTTGTTTTTGTTTATTTGGTTAATCTGTATGACCTGCATACAGCAACAATGTATCAATTGGGATCATATTATACAGCTGTGGGCCACATTCTTGGTGTCATTCTTGGTGCTGCCCCTCGAGTTGGGCCATTTTCATTACTCGTTACCAGACCCTACAGCTTTCTAGATGTGGGTCTGGATTTCCAGGCTAGAAATAAGCGCCAATTGTATAACTTCAACAGTGATGTGTCCATTCACTTTGTATCCACTACTACATGACAAGCATAGCCAGGACCACAAGAACCTAGCCAGGACCACAAGAACCTGGGGAGGACATACCTCTGGTCTGAGGAGGCTTGTCCTGGGGCTCCTCAGACATACCTCCGGTCTGAGGAGGCTTGTCCTGGGGCTCCTCAGACATACCTCCGGTCTGAGGAGGCTTGTCCTGGGGCTCCTCAGACATACCTCCGGTCTGAGGAGGCTTGTCCTGGGGCTCCTCAGACATACTTCTGGTCTGAGGAGGCTTGTCCTGGCTCCCATCCTGGGGCTGACTGAAGGGGGTCACCACCTCCACATTCACAGCCTGCTGCTGAGAAGACAATTATAAAGAATGTCAAACACAAAACATGTTTCATGGTTTCAACCGATTGGTTGTGATCATGTCTTTGATATCATGAAAAGAGGCAGTATCAGACTCAAAGCATAATACATTTGCAGGCAAAATAGTGGAGAACTTGACGGAAACACTTCACATGTGTGAATGGGTCAATTTACCGAAGGACGTGTGGAGTCGTCAGAAGGAGTGGAGGCTGGCTGGGTACCAGTCTGAGGAGGCACGCAGCATTCACGGTCTCTCTGGACCATGAGCTCCATCTCTTTGGTGAATCTTTATTGGAAATATAATAGAAACGAGAACCCTTCAAACTTCTGGCAGATCCAGAAAGATTGACACACACAGATGGAACTACTGTGCACTAGTAACACTGTTGTGCAAAACATAATTGTGCACAATTAGGTAGTTCACAGATCCCTCACAGGTGTGTTACCTGTCAGGGAAATGGTCCCAGGAGAAATAATCCTGGCCGAGCAGCTCAGAGCAGCTGGACCTCTCGGAGGGTTCCATTTGGAGACATGCCTGAAACAAAACACAAAAGGATCTCTGGGTTAATGCTGCTGGCCACACCAATGACTCACCACATTGAGAAATGTTTGGCTTCCTAAAATCTAAAAACATATAGAAGCCTAGAAGGTTTTGAATAGAACACTTCACATTAACAGAAGGTCCTTTAATCCCCTAATTCCCCATATTGGATTAATGAAGTATACTATCCACCCATGGACAGTGTTCTGGTTCTGAAGGCTCTTCTGCTTACCTCTATGAGTTCAGCCAGCTGCTCGTCAGGCACCATGTACTTCTCTGTGAGCTCCGAGGGGGGCTGTTCCAGAGGTAGGTAGTTACACTGGGCCAGGTACAGACACTCCTGTCGCTCGGTCAGAGGCCCTGGCACAGGAAGGAGAAAAGAAGTCACAGATAAACACAAGCACAAAAGTGTTTCAGGTCTTTATAAGACCAGAAACACCAGAAGGTTTTCTGGTTTGATGGTTTGGTTCGTTTGGTTTGTATAATAGTTGTAGCGCAGATGCAACTCATTTTGAAGTAGTGCAGCCGGTCTAAAGCACTTCTTTAGTTAACATCCAGATTGGGGATTGCAGGTTAAGAAAAAAAAAGTTCAGCCTCTTAACCATAAACAGAGACTGATCATTTGACTTATTATGTGGAGCAAAGGGAGGACTTTTTCTGCTCCTATTTTCAGCTTTGCCAGCATATCATTATGGCAACATGCAACTGAAGTGAAAGATAAGACTGCTTACGTTTTTCCTGTGGAGAAAGTGCGCCCCCTGCAGGATCTGGTAGGTGTGTCCCCTGAGTACATCACTATCCAAACCCCGCTTTGTGGCCACCAGCTCGTCAAAGATGCTGTGATCCAAAAGCTCCAAGATGCCGTAGAGTTTGCCACTCTCTACAAACCAACCCATACCCTTCAGGAGGTTGTCATGACTCAAAATCTGTTCAACAGAAAACCATAAAACATTTTGGGACTTAAAAAATGCACATATATAAGTAACATATTATTTTATTTTTCCAGTAGGCCTATGATATAGAGCAGATGGACGATTGTGTATTATTTTATTATGTAAGTTAAGAATATATTTAAATATTGAGGGATTCATTTAGTTGTAAAATTATTAAATCACTTTGAATCAAATGAGGCCATCCGGACGTGGCTCCTCAGACGGAGAGCTAAGCCACACAACCATCTCCTATGAACACTCAGTGGAGCAAGAATTCCATACCGTAATGGGCCTCAGTTCCCGGTTGATGTTTTTTATCCAGATTGCCGCCCTGAAACTCTTTGATGGCAACAAGCTGATGGGAATTCTTGTTCCGACACTTCCACACTTGTCCATATGTACCATCGCCAATGCAGTTCAATTACTCAAAAGAATCCATCGTGATCGCAATACTCTGTAGGCCTAATTGGCAAAGGGGAGACAGAGAGCAAACACATAGGGGAGAGCCGGGTCGATTGAAACACGGGACGAATGAAACACAGCGATTTTCTCGAAAACCACGCAAGTCTGACACGTCAAATTTCGTCACTACGTTCAGCACGCAAGACTGACCAACCCCGGGAAATTTCACGTAATGACGTCATTCCGTTCGATTTTTATCCCGCGAACCTGTTTTTGAGAGCGGTAAGTAAAATCTTTCGTCCGGTATTTTTTTTGTAATAAACAGTTGTATGTTTTGTTTCATGCCATAATAATATGACTATACAACAGGTGAATTAGTACTTAAACATGTCCTAAAGTGTGCAATGTTAGAGTTTTGAAGTTTAGAGTAAAAAAAGGTTTAAGTGTCAGTAGTCGCTGTCGGGACGATTGAAACACTTGTTTCAAACGTCCCGCATGTCACCATGCGTAAATGCGCGCACATTGCGTGATCAATACCTGTATAAATCACCAAATGAATTAATGTTTTGCAATGAATAACTGCTTTGAATTAGTAACATATATTTTTAATGAACAAACGTGTTCATCACATGCATCAACAGATTATCACGATAAGAGAATGCCCAGAATCAGAAAAAGGACCACCTCCCGTGGGCTGGTTCCTCCAGCAGTGTATGCCAGGGCCTGCAGCGAAGTCAGTTTGGGGAGCTCAGTCAGGCAGGCAGCATTGGCCAACAACATCAGCCATGTCACTCTGTCACGCTTCCTCAAGCGGAGGGCAGAGGAGGGCAAAGAAGCGGCTAGGCCCCCGGGCTACAACCCGCATAATAGGGTGTTCAACACCGAGCAGGAGGGAAAGGTCAGGGACTACCTGAAGCGGGCAGCAGCCATTTATTTTGGGCTAACCCCTACGGAGGTCAGTGTTGGGAAAAGGCTAACAGGGCTACACAGGCACACATGTATGCTATGCATATACTTTTAAAAATGAATAAATATTAATAAATAACAAACACACACAAAATAATTTAAGTAAAATGTTTTCTTTTTATGACCCCTTCAGGTCAGAAAATTTGCCTTTGAACTGGCAGTTCGATTCAGCTGTCCATTCCCCGCATCCTGGTCAAGGAAGAGCATGGCGGGGAAGGACTGGTTTACCTCCTTCCTGGAGCGCAGTGGCAGCCTCTCCCTCCGGCGTCCAGAGGCCACAAGCCAACAACGGTTGTCCAGCTTCAACCAAAGCAATGTCAATGCGTTTTTCAGCAACTTACAAAAAGTGCTGGACCGGCACCATTTCCAGGCTAAGGATGTTTGGAACATTGATGAAACTGGTATTTAATTGAACTATAATATAAAACACTATATACACATAACTAGATATACAAAACTATACTCACACAACTATAAATATGAAAACTATATACACAAAACTATACTCACAACTGTATAAATATGAAAACTATATACACATAACTAGATATACAAAACTATACTCACACAACTATAAATATGAAAACTATATACACAAAACTACTCACAACTATATAAATATGAAAACTATATACACAGAACTAGATATATAAAACTAAAACTGCTCACACAACTATAAATATGAAAACAACTATATACACAGAACTAGATATATAAAACTAAAACTATGCTCACACAACTATAAATATGAAAACAACTATATACACATAACTAGATATATAACTAACTAACTAACTAAGCTCACACAACTATTTACATTTAAAGACAATATTTCATGGAAAAAGTTCAATTAAAAGTATTTTCTACTGTTCTGGTCATCTAGTTTCCCTTTAATCCACAGTTTCAATTACTTTTCCCCTGTTCTGGTTATGTAGTTTTCCTTTAATCCACACTATCAAATGACTTTTCCCCAGTGCTCTGCTTTACAGACTCCTAATGATGGCGATTCAGGGAACCCTCTGGGTCTTTGAGGGACGCCCGAATTACCTTTTTTTTTCTTTTGACCTTCATGCCCTGGAGCATCAGAAGTACTACAATGCGGTGTCCCATGGTGGCCCTGGGCCCAGGTCCATTAACAGGGCTGTTTACATGCTCATGTGTGGCCAGTCAGCGCCCCTCAGTGACCTCGACATAGGGGTGCTGCTCGATGAGGAGAAAGGGGGAAAACTGCAACAGGTGACATTAATGAAATTCTGTCATGTTTTTCATATAAAGATGTAGATATTTGCATTAGTGCACAGCATACCAACACAGCAAATTGAAGACAAAGCTTTTTTTTTTCTCTTTGTTAATTTTGAAAAGTTGAAGGCGTGTCGCACTGAGGAGGACCTGCAGAGCTTGAAGGGATCCTGTGGGGACTGGGTCTCGGACTGCAGGGTGCCCACATTTTACACAGCAACGTTGCATGAGGTGCCACAGGTCACTGAGTGGGTGGTGGCCAACTACTGTTTCCATGGGTAAGAATGAATGAAAATACCATAACACACCATGGAGTGTAATGGCAGAAAAAAATTTACGTTTTGACAGACATTTAATTTTGTGTGTGTGTGTGTGTGTGTGGACTGTTTAATGAATGTATGTCATCAATGAATATCATTGCTTCAATTGTAAATGGATGCAGAAAAGATAACAGTGTAACAATCTCATCAACAGTGCCAGTATGGTTCAGCCACTGGCATGAATGCCTGTGGTCAGTTTTTTGACCTTGTGACTGCAAATTGGCAGCAATTTCTGCCAATTTTCTGCGCCACCGAGGACAACTGACAAGGCAGATCTTCAGAGGCTTATTCTTAACTGAATGGAGCCCTGAGGGCAGTAATAAGAGGGATGAAGACGAGGAAATAATTTTCCACTACGATGACTGGCATGTCAAAATTTAAGGTGGGTATCAATACATTTGGATCTGAATTGGATGTCAATGATTGATCTATATGGCAGGGTAAGTTTAATCTATCTATCTCTCTATCATTAATTGACCAAAGTGAAGGAGCCACATTTGTGGCCAGAGGGGCCCCCCTCTGCACTTCAGGACTGCTGGAACCACTGACTGGGAGATGTTTAATCAGGCAGCCACCTACCACGACCTCACAGACATTGACGAGTACTCTGACACTGTCACCTTCTACATTAGCAAAGGCATTGCTGATGTGACCACCAACAGAACCATCACCACCCGGGCTAACCAGAAGCCATGGCTGACAGGAGAGGTCTGTGGGCTACTGGGGGCCAGGAACACCACCTTCAGAGCTGGGGACACAGCCTGCCTAAAGGGCTGATTATGGTTCCACGTCGATGCAACGCAACGACCACGACCAGATGCGTGAACACAGTCATGAACCTGTTTTGGTTCTGCGTCAGGTTTTAGTGAGTGGACCAATCACAGCCCTTGTTGCTGCGTCACCTCGACGGAAGGTTACAATTTTTGGGAGGCGCACGTCAGGAGGCACACATCTAGGTGGACATGCCCACCTATGATGGCATAAGAGACAGATTTTCAAAACGGCTTGTAACAGCTAATCACACCACACCTGGTGGCATGCCATGGGACCTTTAAGAACAGAGGGCCAACCTGTCCATAATGTTCCTCATATTGCACATTTCAATCCATTTCTTTTTAAACTTTATTTTATTTATACCGTTTTGTTTTGCCTCACCTTTGCACTATTCAAAATTATTTTTGCTCTATTTAGAATGAATTTATTGTCAATATTACTTAGGTAAAATAAAATAATTGTATCCTTGTCTCCTTATTGCACCGTGTCAGAGACAAACGCAATTTCAATTCCTCTGTTTGTCTGGCACATATTTTGGAATGGACAATAAAGCTTTGACTCTGACTTTGAACTAGTATTGCACCATCAATTGTAATTACTGGTTAGTAATGGTGGTTGTTCCAAGTAGGCTGGGGCCATTTTCACCACTGTTTATAGGCCTACGTCTTTTATAAATAAAAAGCATACTGTCAACTCGTTTGTTTATCAGGTTAAAACATTTTTTTGTCAAATGTAAAGTTTTATTTATTTAATGTAAAGTGACATTAAATAAATATTCTTGGTGTGAGTTCTTAAAGGCAATCTGACTATTTCATTCTCTTTCTGTATTTGTGTGATTGCATGGCCTACCAGATTCAATCGTTAATCGTAATCAATCGTGTGTGTGTGTGTGTGTGTGATTTTGCTAAAAGATAAATCAGACGTCCTATCACATACAGACACACACGCGCACGCACACGGAAACGCACACACGCACACAGAACCAAAACGTCCACACGCGTATTTATTCTGAGGTGCATCATTAAAGCCCAGAAACACGAACCAGTGCGCTCCCGTCTGGGCGCAGGATACAATTTCACCTGTTCTTTTATTCATGTTCTCACCCGACTCCCCGGGCGGTGGATATAGTCTTCCGTATAGAGTGCAAACCAATAAATGATCATCCGACTGTTATTAATAATCTACCGGCACCCCGCTGAACCCACGAACTCCGCCTCACCTCCTGGGGCCCTCAGACCTAGTGGCCCTAAGAACTAGGGGCTCTAAGACCTAGGGCGCTCTAAAACCTAGTGGCCCCCGTCTAACCAATGAGTGGATTGACCGGTCAAATGGCTGGTTTTCCATCGAAGGGAAATTTATCGGATAATAACGTAATAATATCTGTCTCCAGTGCTGCTGTTGGCGGGGGGTTGCAGAACAGCGTCTCCTTTTGGTGACAGAGTGAAGCGCGTCAGACTCAACGCGTTACAACAAGCCACCAGCAGAGGGAGACATTGTTTACGAAGACGTTAAGCTACATTCGTCGTTTAGCTGATTATTCTTATCCAAAGGGACCTAGTAGTGATTATACAACTGAAACAGGATAACGCCAGAGGAGCACCTGGGAACATAAAGAAAACTCAGAACATAAACAATTACTTTTAAATTTTGGCATGAGTGTGCTCTTACATAGCAAATACATAAGTCTACTTTATTACATAATGATGTTTCCACAAGCATCATCTTACCAGGTTATTTTACCTTCTATTGGAGTGTTTTGTAACCAGGTGGCACCAATTATTCAAATCAGAAAAAGTTAGGAAGGCAGATAAAACGTACACAGATAAAGGGAGATAACAATTAACATGGTGATATTGTTGTTTTTATTGTGTGTGTGTGTGTGTGTGTGTGTGTGTGTGTGTGTGTGTGTGTGTGTGTGTGTGTGTGTGCGTGCACGTGCGTGTGTCCCTCTACAATAAATGAAAAGAAGGGGAAAAAAAGACAACCACCTCCAAAAGCAAGAGATAAAAAGTGAGAGTGAGAAATAGAAAGATACAATGAAATGTATTTCTCTGCACGCAGAGAAAAAGTCATTAATCACTTTGACTGCTGTGGACACACACACACACACACGCACACACACGCACACACACACACACACACACACACACACACAAACACACACACACACACACAGAGTCAGATTGGCTGTCCTCGGTGAAGCTCTTGCCGTAACAATTGGTTCCTTCCTGTCCGGGCTAAACCAATCAGGCTACACTAATGAGCGACATGGAGGTAGCGGTGGATCGGTAGCGTAGCATGCAGGTGTTAACTGATGTCACATGCTGCTGGCGGCCAAAGGTTAGCTGTGGATGCGTAGCTCATGTTGCCAGCTGGACTTTAACATTTATCCCACTTAAAGCGCTGTGTGTGTTTAGTTTTGTGTACGTTTCTGTGTGCATGTAGAAATTTGACTGAGATGTTTCTTGCTACTGTGGTAATGTTCGCGCTTTGGGTTCTTTTTGTTTAGTTTGCGCTGTGTTCTGTGATCTACTGTTTGTTTTTATGACCAGAAGAGAGAGAGAGAAAGAGAGTGTGTGTGTGTGTGTGTGTGTGTGTGTGTGCGTGTGTCTGTGTGTGTGTGTGTGTGTGTGTGTGTGTGTGTCCCTAGAAAACAAACAGCCATTGTATAAGCAACATCTGGTAAATATCCACACGTCGTTAAATGTGTTATGTTTGCTCGGGGAGGGGATCGCGGCAGAGGAGTTAAAACGAGGTGGGAGATGAATCTGGGCCATTTCAGAGGAGATATTGATTATTAAACTATTGATTATGTTCCAAGTATAAGGAGAGAGATTAAAATCGACCCGGCCGGTCCCAAGCACCTGTACCCCCCCTCTCCCGCCCGGCCCCCCCAAGTAATACATAAAGATAACAGCCTGCTCTGCCGAGGTGTGTGTGTGTGGGTGTGTGTGTGTGTGTGTTTGAGAGAGGGTGTGTTTGAGAGAGAGTGTGTGTGTGTGTGTGTGTGTGTGTGTGTGTGTGTGTGTGTGTGTGTGTGTGTGTGTGTGTGTGTGTGTGTGTGTGTGTGTGTGAGTGAATGTGTAGGACATAATAGCGAGATGAAGAGAACTGATTGTAATTTTGTGGGAGAGCAGGATGGTTATGATATTTAGTTCTCCCCGTGACGCAGCTGTCATCTGGGGAGTATTTCGTCCCCTCTCCAGAGTGTGTTTCTACTCTCTGTCTTCCTCTGTGGACGGACACCTTTCTGCTCCAGACGCTCCAACGCCTCACTAGGAAATCAGGACCATTTGTGTTGTCGTCCACAGGTTGTGTAACGGTTTGTGTTGTTGTCCACAGGTTGTGTAACGGTTTCTGAAACCACAGATACGTGATGTAACTGTATGCGTGAATGTGTGTGTGTGTCTGTGTGTGTCTGTGTGTCTGTATATGTGTGTGCATGATGGTATTGTGAGTTAGTCTTGATATGGTGGAGCATGACTAGTTTGCGTGTTTATTTGTCATATACGGATGATTTATGTAGAAACATAAACTCATACGTTGATATGTATTAAAGATATAAACAGAGGTCTCTGATTGGTCCAGAGTGAGAGGCAGAGGAGCGGAGCTGGCTGGCTATCTTCATCATCTCGCTCCTCGCTGACGGAGCGGATAAGAACTCAGTGTTGAACTGGACACTCGGCTCTGTTCTATGAGTCCTCGTTTCTGTTCTCCTGGTGAACCGCTCATAATCAACTCTCATAAACACCATCGAACCGTTTCATCTGCGGTGCTTCCAGGTATTTCATAGTTTCCTCTTGCAGTGACGGGGCGGCATGCGGCTCAGGAGGTGGAGCGGGTCGGCTGGTCACCGGAAGGTTGCTGGTTCGATCCCCGGCTCCACCTAGTGTCAAGGTGCCCCTGAGCGAGACACCTTATACCCTGACTGCTCCTGACGAGCTGGCTGTCGCCTTGCGTGGCTGACACCGCCGTCGGTGTGTGAATGTGTGCATGATTGGCTGAATGTTAGGCAGTATTGTAAAGCGCTTTGAGTGGCCACTGGTTAGAAAAGTGCTGTATGAATGCAGTCCATTTCCCATCTGATTAGATTATCTGAATGAGTCCCCCCGTCGTCTGAGCAGCGGGGGAACGGTTGTTTTGGCCCATGAGCACGCAGGCAGGAACACATTCAGCGGTTCAGGGAGTGATTAGGGACCGCTTCCAGACGACCACAATAGAGCGGTGTAATTGGAAAGATGTTCCTTTGTCTCAGACTCGTGTCCCTCAGGGGCCCGGGAAGAGCAGGGGCCCGACGGAGGTGTGTGGGGGGGGGGGGGGGGGCTCTGGCAGTCTGCATGTACGATGCTGATCGCTGGACTAAGATGTTTAAACCAATCACAGCCAACGTTCACACCGCTCTGAAACACATTATGTAGAACTGTAAACTAAGGTGATGCCGCAGTGAAAGAGTTTAGATAGATGATAACAAGTTGATAACTTGACTAGTTTGACTTTATACTAATGTTTGGTTAACATTACTCTACCAATCTATTCAATTTCCTCTACAGAATGAATGAGATTGAACCATGAGAGATTGTGGGAGGGTCTCGGAGTGGTGACTTGTGGAAGTTCTGGAAGATTTCATCTCCTGTTTTCTCCATTTAGTGGGCGGTCAACTCCTCTCTCTCAAATTATTCTTAGATACCCAGGTTTTATTTTTAAGTCTCTCTCTCTCTTTCTCACTCTCTCACTCTCTCCCCCATGCAATGCCTGGCTAACTCTGTGTAAACGCTCAAACTAAGTGACAGCGAATCCGGTCGGTTCTGACAGTCGTTCCAGCGTTCCTCCCAGTCTGCGGAGAGAATGGAGACTATCAGTAGCAGTCCACTTCATAACACGGTCTGGCTGCATTCCAAACGTTCCACGTCCCTGGAGCTTGGAGCTGCGGCAGTAGTACCATAAAGCAGCTGTGTGGAATAGGGACCGAGCAGCGCGGCCAACCATAGCCTTCAGACTGTAGCCAATCCTCTGTGTTCTCTGAGGCCATGGGAGGGGCCAGATATGTAAAAGCCTGATGAAGCAGTCAAGGACTGGCTCCTCACTTCCTATTAGGATACTCTGATGTACCCTCGGTATGACTTCCTGTTAGGTTACTGTTACGATATTAGGAATAGGGTTAAATTTAGAGTGCTTATGGTTAGGGTCAGTACTGACATCACACAGAGGGGGCGGTGATGAGGTGCACATTAGCTGTAAATGGTAACAGCTGGGTCTGCATGTGAGTGACAGGAAGTGAGTGACAGGAAGTGAGTGACAGGAAGTGGGTGACAGGAAGTGAGTGACCGGAAGTGAGTCACAGGGTGGAGAGTCTCTGGAGGTAGCTCTCTGCAGGTGAGACTCTGAGTTTGCAGGATTAAAACAGAGGTTGTACCGTTTTGTTGTTGTTGTTCTTCCATGAGAAACCTTTTGGGTTGTAACACTGTACACTGGGCAAACTGAACCACAGGGACTCAAAGTGCGGGCTGGTCATCTGGAGACGAGGTGCCGGTGCGGCGTGTCACTAAGAGAGAGCTGTTCGCCTATAGTGGCTGTGGACCTGCGGTGAGTACCCCGCACCTAACCCCCTAGATAGGTACGTTTGGACTCACCCAGGGAAGGCTTAGGAACACACTTCAAGTTCGACGCACCATGCAGGGACAGACATTAGGTCACGGGCTGTCTACCCAGATCATTAATGAGTGCGCTAGGCAGCGGCGCCAGAAGGAATTTCAAAGTGGGGGTGCAAAAAAAAAGAAATAATAATAATGTGAAAAAAATAAAAAATATATATACATAAATAAACAGAGCTTGCGTAGCCTCTATTTTTTCTGGTTCGTAGCCTACCCTGAGGTGGAAGCATCCAATGTGTGACGTGACATATATACAAATACGTGACAAATATAAATAAATATATATATATATATGTAATTATTGTTATTTTTAAAGTGGTGTTGTGGTTGAATCACCTGCACCACCGGGTAACATCACTCTGCTGTACCCTCGCTCTCTAAGCAACTTGATGAGATTCATTGATGAGACATCAAAACTGTGGGGGCAGCAGAGATCAGGTGGAAACATCTGGAAATGTTAGCAGGAGGCGCAAGGCGTACCACGGTGAACAGTCAGAAGACGTTGAAGCGCCGATATTCCAACATTTTCAAATGACCAACGCCGGCACACCGGGGGGGGGTGGGGGGGTCCCATCGGAACGCCGTCGGGTGTTTAGCATGCGGACGTTGTGTGATAGCATTCCCGTTCAGCGGCTTGAAGCATGAATCATTCAGAAGCCGCAGCTCGGCGCTGATCACCACTCTGTCTGTACGTTTGAGTTCCATTAATAAAAGATGCTTGGAGGCCCGCTGCTGTTTTACGGGGGGTAACGGACTCGCATCACTAAGAATTGATAAAAAAAGAGTGCATTCCGAGTATTTGTCGTTCCTTACAGTTACAGTAAAAGTTTAAAGTTTAAATTGTATTTTATAACTTTTAAGGACTTCCCCCTTAAAGCTACATTCGTTTAAACCCAACCACTAAGGGGCAGACCTGACGAGGCATAAACGCTTGACTTGATTGCGACACACAAACAAACATCCAAGCGTGTGGATTCATAACAGCAGGAACAACTGTTACTGTTAATGTAGTTCTAGTACTAGTTGTATTAGTGCGACATATTGTGGAATCACACCAACATCTTGACTCTGACCTCTGAGTGATTCTGTGTCACATGGATCCAGCAGTTATGGACGGCATCCAGATCCTCATTTTAGTGATGAGAGCGGGCAAGAGAAACTTTGAAGGCCAGCAGAGGATACTGGCATCAGTGAAGGAAGACATGTTGCCGCCAAGAGTTAGAGCTCTGTAGTCAAACGAGGAGAAGGAGGAGGTTTGGCCGAGAAGCTCTTAACAACACCCAGAGTTATATGATGAATGTATTTTATATATTTCACTCTTTTCTTTGGTTGACAATATGACATCACCATAGCGACGTATCGTCGTGCAGCAGGTCTGTTTTGCTGTCCTGTCATTCTGTTGTCTGTTTGGTGGTTTCCCCCGTCCAGAGGGGGTGTCTGTCCAACGTCTAACGTCTGTCTGTCCACCTGAACGCAGCGAGGGGCTGACTCAACCTTTTATTGTAGTCTGTTTTCACTTTATTTTTATATAAAGTAGCGCACTGGTAAAACCGCACCTGAGTCTTTAGCTGAAATCGGCCTGTTCTCGGTCCGATTTCAGCTGAATTAACAGGCCGTATATTTATGACACCCCCCTGACTCTAGCCCCCCCAGAGGGCAAGAGAAAGCTCCCTTAATGAGCAAGGAAGAAATCTTGAGAAGGAACGCAGAGTGGGGGATCCCTCCTTCCAGGGATGATCAGGAGTGCAGTGGGTGCCATCATTGACATACATACATGCATACATACATACATACATACATACATACATACATACATACATACATACATACATACATACAAACATGCATACAGGCAAAAAATTTTAATCGGTGATGGGGTGCTGGCCGGTTAACCGTTAGGAGAGTCCAGGCATCCAATCACAGTCACCGCAACACACGAGAACAGACTGATTGGGATGGATCTGCCGCCGGGCTACTTAGGGACACCAGCTGTTCCGTCTCTCTCTGCGTTTGTTCATTATTTTATTCCCAACTTTCTGAATTAAGACGGAGAACGAAGGAATACTGATCAGTTCCCTTTAACGAAGATACATGAGTGTGTGCGTGTGTGTGCGTGTGTGTGTGTGTTTGTGTGGCATTCTGGCATTTGAGTCAGTTGCAAAGAATCTGAAATTGCAGAGTGTTGCTCAGTCTAAACAAGATGCATGATGGGGGAAATTACAGGGTGGAATTGGTAATGGACACACACACACACACACACATACACACAGGCCTAGCCATGTTATAAACAGGTTTGAAGGATTGCTTGCAAGAGTGTCTCATTTTAACTGACGTGTGTGAGATGTAATGTATCCATTCATTATCTCTCAACTCCATTCATCAATCATATCTATTTGAATATACATTTATGTGGTTCATCAGGCACTGATTGGTGAACTGCAGACGTGTCAGAATGTACAAGAGCACAAATACTGACTCATGGCTAAGATGGTTATAAACCGTGTGTGTGTGTGTGTGTGTGTGTGTGTGTGTGTGTGTGTGTGTATGGGTACATGCATGTCAATATTTAAATGACTAGTTGGAAGGTGTTGCAGAGATAAACCCTGTTCTCATACTCATTAACTTTATTTATGAAGCTTCTAGATCTGCATATATAGAGCTGGTGCACACTGCTTCTAGAGCTGTGGATATAGAGCTGATCCGCACTACTTCTAGAGCTGCATATATAGAGCTGGTCCACACTGCTTCTAGAGCTGTGGATATAGAGCTGATCCACACTACTTCTAGAGCTGCATATATAGAGCTGGTCCACACTGCAGCTGTGGATATAGAACTGGTCCACGATTCTTCTAGAAATGCATATATAAAGCTGATCCACACTACTTCTAGAGATGCATATATAGAGCTGATCCACACTACTTCTAGAGCTGTGTATATAGAGCTGGTCCACACTGCTTCTAGAGCTGTGTATATAGAGCTGGTCCACACTGCTTCTAGAGCTGTGTATATCGAGGTGGGGGGGGGGGTGTGAGGCGAGGGACACACACACACACACACACATCTGGGCTCATGTGATTCACAGCTGGGCCCTGGGGGACAGCTCAATCAAACACAGAAAAGTTCAACTTTGTGCTTTGCCTGCTGGAGAATATCATTCTATTGTCTTTTAATCAAAAGCTTCTACATCAAAGGCGTTCCTTGATAGCGCACTATCGTCACGGCGACCGTCGTGTGTGTGTGAGACATACTGATCAGAGCACCTGTGTGGGACACCTGGAGGAAGCATAGAGAGAGAGAGAGAGAGAGAGAGAGAGAGAGAGAGAGAGAGCGAGAGAGAGCAGTCTCTCAACTGAGCTGCATGGGCTCGCCCCTTCCTATGCACCACATTGCCGTGGCGACAGCCCAGCCCACGGCGGTAACCGTGGCAACACTGACTCACACCTGGAGCCCCCGTACCTCATCTCTGCCCTCGGACAGCTGATGACATTATGGGATGTTGGGCATAAATTAACCAGGCTGAAACGACCTATTTCAGCCTGGTTGTGAGACTCTTATTGTGATGGAGTCAGGAGGTTCTGGGCGGTTCTCTGTGAGACTCTTATTGTGAAGGAGTCAGGAGGTTCTGGGCGGTTCTCTGTGAGACTCTTATTGTGATGGAGTCAGGAGGTTCTGGGCAGTTCTCCGTGAGACTCTTATTGTGATGGAGTCCAACAGTAATGACGTGATTAAGTAATAAGTAGCGTGTCTGACTGATGGAGATGTTGTGTTCCCCTCACCTCGACCCGCTGGTCTGTGTCTGACAGATGAAGGGGGCGGAGTCACGCCTCACTTAGACTGACGCGATGTACTGACATGGTGAGGAATTGGTTCAGCCTGTGATGTCATCAGCATGCATGAGCATCCTTGTGTGTGTGTGTGTGTGTGTGTGTGTGTGTGTGTGTGTGTGTGTGTGTGTGTGTGTGTGTGTGTGTGTGTGTGTGTGTGTGTGTGTGTGTGTGTGTGTGTGTGTGTGTGTAAATCCGTCCTCATTCATCTTAATGTTCTCGTGACAAAATGCAACTCTCCTCTCTCTTCAGTCTTTCCCTTAGTCACACACAAGGACAAACCACACGCACAATGCACGTACACAATCACACACACACACACACACATAAAATTATGAACCTAACACAAACATTCATTCATATGGACATGCACACAAATATATGAACATAAACACAATACTTGCACATACACACATGGCACAGGTTGATATAAATTACACACACACACACACGCACACGCGTGGCAGAGCATTGGTCGAGTCGTGTTAGTCGTGACAGAACGATTCTTCTCTGCATATGCGCCGCTGCTCTCGTTCATTAAAATAATTCTCTTCCTCCATAATTCACCCTCGCTGTCGCTGCGATTTTATTTACGTATTCCTCATTTTTCCCATCTCTATTTCTGTTCATCTCTCACTTTGTTTTTATTGCATTCTCTCTCTCTCTCTCTCTCTCTCTCTCTCTCTCTCTCTCTCTCTCTCCTGCTAAAATCTGTGTGTGTTAGTGTGTGTGATGGAGGACAGGTGAGCAGACACTAACACAGGTGACCGTCATTTAGCTATTGAGGAGGCGGTTCATCAACAGGAAGTGAACCAGTGGACTGGAGAGTAGAACCTAGGAGCAGGACGAGGATTCCAGCCGTCTCTCCCCGCATACGTTTAGGTCATTCAGCCATCGGCCATTCTGAAATGTTTACCTCTGGTTCTGGTTCTCATTTTTGGGCATTCTAACGTTTAAATGTTCAAAAAGGAACCAGTTGTTTACATTTACATTCAGGGCATTTAGCTGACGCTTTTATCCAACTGCCGAATAAATCTGATCCAGGAACAGCTGTCTAAAACCCAAGTGATGATCACACACTCCATCACACCTTCGTGTGTGTGTGTGTGTGTGTGTGTGTGTGTGTGTGTGTGTGTGTGTGTGTGTGTGTGTGTGTGTGTGTGTGTGTGTGTGTGTGTGTGTGTGTGTGTGTGTGGGCCGTGCGCGCAGTACCCACTACTGTCTAATTTGTCTTTTCAGAACTTCCTATCCTCCAGAGGATTCTTTGTTCTCAATGTTTCTTCAACACTGCCTCCTACTCATTCATTATTGAGATTATACAGCAATCATTCCGCTTTGAATACCTTGATGGGGAAATGGTCTCTGGGCTCCGACCCCTCAGTGTCCAAACGAGATCACGTTAAAACGTCTCAGACCGTGGGTTTAGTCCCCACACACAAACTAATGCTGAACTAAAACGCTCAGAAGTTGTTATTACACATTACTTCCATGTGTTATCACACAGTACGCTGTCTGTGTGTGTGTCACACAGTAATAAAATGTTTTTAAAGTGTCAGTACACAGTACTTGCATGCGTTATTACATGGTAACAGGACATTACTGTAATGTGTAACAAAAGAGGCTTCTACCCTGACCAGAGAATCTAGTCTCTCCCTGCATGGCGGCAGGCTTTAAACAAACCAACCGCAGTCCGCTAAGCTTGTGATGTTATGAACTGAATCCTGTAATATGACGCTAAACACCTCCGTGTTGAGGACCACACGGAGCCCCGTCCCCCCATGTGGGGTCACTCCTCCTAGGTCCAGACCCCCCCCCCCACGAGCTGAGCAGCAGAGTATCGCCTCCGATGTTTTATTCAAGGACAGAACCAGAGGGAGGCTGGGATCTTGTGTTGTGCGGCCTTCCACTAGACTCCCAGGCAGACCCCCCCCTTGCAGCTCTGACCCTGCCCAGGGGGAGCTGCCTGTTCTGGGCCGACCTGTCCTGGGCGGTGCCCCTGATCCGGCCGGCCTTCATGTTCCACCCAGTGTCCCGTGGGGGGACAGAGTTGTTAATGAGAGAGGGGAGGAGGGTCTCTGTTCTGCATGAAACCAGGCAGTGTTGCCTCCCAGACGCAGAACTCGCAAAAAAAAAAAGAAAACGCACCATGAATATTTAAAAGGTGTTGCGAGAGTTTTGCTGCAAATCCAAGACAGACGGTTCGGGCCCTGCGATGCTAAGCCCCTCTTTACCCCACAAGCTGATCACGCACCACGAGTGGTGCGTGATCACACAATGATCATCATCATCATGACCATTATGAACCACACCATGAAGACTAATATAGGAAGTAACACGCTCACTAAGACTTCTTTATAACTTAAACTGGGTGCTGAATCAGCACTGCAGCACTGCAGCACTCTCAGTTATATTCAATCAAAACTTTTAATCACCAACAACGCCACACCATGAAGATACACTACAGTTAGGTGTTTATATACACACGAGAATTACTGTCAAAACACGCCTGAACACATCTGATAGGGACACCATCAGGGCTCTCTTTGCTCAACAGATGTAGTGACAGTAAAGATGTCTGCTTCTCAGTCTTCTTCTTCTGTGTGTGAGTGTGTGAGTGTGTGAGTGTGTGAGTGAGTGAGTGTGTGTGAGTGTGTGTGTGTTAGTGCACCTGGTGTTGAGCATGCCCTGACACAATGCCATGGCATTCGTGTGTGTGTGTGTGTGTGTGTGTGTCTACAGTAAATGTGTTTCACACCACCAGGCCAGGAACATGTAGTCTCATAGGGTCTCAGAGTTAAAGTTACATGATAAACTGCGGGATACATCATATTAATGTGTATGGTCAAATATTCATTGTTAAAGTAGTATTCGTCCACAGAATCTGTCATGAATCAATCAATATTAAAATCCTGCTCAGATTGCATAAGTTATATTCAAAAATCTGTCTCTTAAATCTGTCTCAAAAAAAAAAAAATCTGTCTCAAAATCTGGCTCTAATGGGATCGGCTTTCCCAGAAGGGATTCAGCTTCCAATAAATATTGGATCACATCTTCCACTCTTGCACTGTATATTTAATTATGGTTCTGTGTGGGTGCAGTACCCTCCTGTATCTTGTCACAGAACCAATCCCATGTCTTCACAGAACAAATTCTGGTGAAACACCTTTCTGGAGAAACTCAGAAGAGCAATAGTATTCCGTTTGGTTAAGGGCGGTGAGGTCAAGGGCCACGTTCCGTGAGCTGTCGACTATGAATTATTCAGTTTTCTTTGTTTTAAATACCATCACTTGCTTGTGATTCCTACTGCACTCCTGCGTTGGAAACATCCACATATCTTGTAGATGTAGAAACCAATTTGCTGTGCGCGTCGAGTGAACCTCCCCTACAGAGATGCGCACAAAGTGATGGTGTGTGTTTCACTGTCTGTCTTTCGGCTGTTGTAACACTCCACATTTCTTGAAGTATTGGAATTGATCCTTCAGTTCTGTCTCTCATACTTGGCAAAAAGAGAAATAAATGTTCTTTGTTTCACAACTCTGCCAGCTCTGCGTGTGAAATTTCCTTTTTTTATTTTGGTTCTGCAAGAGAAAAAGACGGTGACTTGCATGTGTTGAGTCCTGCAGACTGCTGCGTCACATGCACGCACCGTCACGCTGACACCGTCAGGCTGGCACCGTCAGGCTGGCACCGTCAGGCTGGCTACGTCAGGCCCGCTCTGACACATGAGTCCTCACATGTTCCCCTGCACCCTGCAGGGGTTTTGTCAGAGTGCTCAGGTCACTAGCTCCCAAGGGAATAAAGTAGACGCTACATGAGAGAACGCATGCAGACACGCACCCACAGTGCTGATGCAGCAGTTTGTAAGTGAAACACAAAGTTAGAATCAAGCCAAGGATGTCCTTTCCTGTCTACGAAATGTTGGGAATCTTTACACACACACACGCACGCACACCAGTAAACTAACAACAAACACACGCACACACATCAGTAAACTAACAACAACACACATTTACATGTACAAACAAAATATTCATGCATTCAAAATTTGCTGCAATCATTAACTGCTGAATGCAAACACCATGCTGGCCACCATGTCACTTCAGAATATGCATATATCTATAGATATAATATATATATATACATACATATATTACTAGAAAACAATCCTGACTGACGGTATAAGGAGGCATTCAAGCATTTAAAGCTGCACTATGTATGATTTCCCAACAGCAGCCTCTAGTGGTTGAGCTGTAATTACAGTTGTGGATATCCATCCCTGTAGGATTCCCTGGAGGGATTGACTGGCAGATGAGCGTGTTTCATTCTTTGGAAACATTTTACTACGCATATATTTTAATGGAGTCAATAGCTGCATAGAAACACAGTGCAGCACAGTGTAGGGTTTGGACAGATGAGTAGGTGACAGTACAATCTCCACCATCACGCCCAGATCGGATTTAAATATTTCCGACTGAACTCTGGACGGCTCTACCCCTAAGCCTCCTCACACGCCAGGATAAGGTGCTCCATGGAGAGGCCCCTAGACCTAGGCAGGGTAACGGGGTCTTGATGGACCGTGTGTATCGGTGTGCATGGACTAATGCCGACTCCGGGAAAATTGGTCAGAAAATCAGGGTCAGAATATCTCCCGGTCCGCTCCCAGCCACCTCGGTTCAGCTCAGGTTGCCATAGCGACTGCAGCCTCATCACTCCACGTGTTTCGCTCACCTCGCCGTGATGCAAGCTCGTCTCTCGTTTCCCCCGACTCCTCCGTCGTCTCCAGCTGCCTCTCTGGACCACATCTGGCGTGGCCCCGGCAAAACACTTACAGCCGGACCGCTAAACGCCCCCCCCCACCCCCCATTTCAACAACTAGAATCTCAACCCGACTTTCTTTTCTTAATTGCTTCAGTAGAGTGTAAATAAACTGGGTTATTTTATGCAAATGCAGTCCTGCTCTCGGCACAGCTGCTGCTGCTGCTGCTGCTGCCGCCGCGCGTGTCACTCTGCACGGGGAGCGCGGAGTGGGAAGCAATCTGCTCCCACCAACATGCCCTCCACTCCCCGGCGGCCCCAGAGTGACTAAAGCCGGTACTCATGCATATGGAGGGCCATTCGCCGGGCAACGTGGGGCCGGGGAGCTGAGCGGCGGACAGAGGGCGTTCAAAATAGAACAGTGTCAACAGAGCCCTGTAGGTCTCTGGGGGGGCCGGACGATATTTGCAAAGCATGATTATTGTATCGTGTGCGTGAACGTGAGCAAATGTCGTCAGGATTCGGGTTAGTTCACCCGTCTGTGTTTTTGTACCGACGAGGAAGAACACTCAGGGAGATAATTAATCAGCTTTGATGTCATTAGGTTGTAATGAAGCGCTAGGAAAACACTGAAACAGCCAGGGGGGGGATGCTTGTTTCTGATTGGCTGAGAGTGAGCCGGGGGGGGGGGGGGGGGGGAAACGTGAGCACGTGACTGGTAGTGCAGAGGTCTGGACTTCTGACGTTTGATTCATAAATAAGCTGTGTCTTCCTGGGGGGGCGGGATTCCATTAAATCATACATCAAATCATCTTCTCAGCTGATTGAACACAAATCACACCAGCAGCCGTCAAATCGTGCTGATCATTTTGCAGTGGATAAAAACGTTAAAAAAATATACAAGATATCTACAGATATATATATATATATATATATATATATATATATATATTAACCAACCAGTTTTTGTCATATATTGTGCATATAAATACAGTATACTGTACATGTAGTTATGGATGAACTAAAAATTGATACATTTTCACTTTCTTGCCATATTACACCAGAGGTGTGAGATTCTCAAACATGATGAAATCTTCAGCAATGAAGGGAAAAACAGCAGGGGTGTGTGTGTGTGTGTGTGTGTGTGTGTGTGTGTGTGTGTGTGTGTGTGTGTGTGTGTGTGTGTGTGTGTGTGTGTGTGTGTCCAACGCTCCGTGAGGAATTCCATCCTGAGAGGTTTCATTCCGGTCTGACCTGCTGTATTCCCTGCTGTGCTGCGGTCGCTAGGTGTTTCTAGGGAGGGACGCTGGGAATCTGTCCGACAGTGGGATTTGTGTGTTCTTTGATTTCATAGTTCCCCATTTGCTACTTCCTTCTGTAATGAAATTGTGGGGAAATGATTCATTTTTACCTTTAACTGAGCTATGCATCATTTGCTGTAAAAAATATGTCATTCTGATTAAAATGTCGTGATCGTATTCCTAACTTGTTTGAAACAACTTTCCCCCTCTCTGCTTTATGTATTCACCAGACCAAACTTAAAGCTTGTTTGGTTTTTAATTAAGGAGCAGAATGACATTTAGATCGAGGAAGTGTGTGCGTGAGTGGCATTCAGAGCCACCTGCTAACGCTCCTAACGAGATGTGTTAATAAGGAATTAGCTCTTCATGATGACTCAGCGACTTGGACAAATTACTTTCTAATTGTCCTGATTTCACTTTTGAGAGGGAGAGAGAGAGAGGAGAGAGAGACTAAATCATAAATCATACCATTGCTTAATATCTATATCTGTTCACTGCATTCCAGTTTCCTCGACCAGCAAGCATTGGGAATGCATTTCCATTGCATTGTCATGGTTTCCCCAAAGTTTCTAGAAGGTTGACCCCTTCTCACCCAAATGGCCGCTACCTGAACAAGGACTCAGAAGTGTCTCATTGACGGCAACACTGCCCAATGAAGTCCCACTCTAGAGAAGGTGTTTGTGACCATCAACCGCTTTCACTGATGTTCTTCAAACCTTGGCAATCATATTCATACGGTTACCGTATCCTGTGACGACTACCGCTGAGATCTAGATTTACATTGAATGAATACATACATCTGATTTGTTCTTTTGCAGTGCGTTTAACTTTTTTGTTTTTTAGAATTGAAAACAACCCCACAGATTAGCTTCAGGGAACGTGCCAAACGGTTGGAAGGGTGGACGTCTTCCTGAAGCCTCTCTGGGTCTGCGGCGACACACAGAACGATGGAGCCGGAGAGATAGAGGAGAGGTAATCACATGTGACTGGTTTTACCACTCGGCTCAGCAGTGATTTTCCACCCTGAAGGATTTCATGAGCGAGGGAACAGATGAGCCGGTGGCAAAGGCAGTGGAGACACTGGTCTGTACTGGTTTGTTTGTTTAACAAACGCACACATACAGACACACATACACAGACACAGGCACGCGCGCACACACGCACACACGCACGCACGCGCACACACACACACACACACACACACACACCCTTCCACTCCAGAATCTGCCCCATTGATCATGAGTGTGTTTTTCCAAATTTTACGAGGAGCTACTCTGTGTAATTTTGCTCAGAGCGAGTAGATGGTCTTCTTCCGTCTCCATGCACACTTATCTTGGTAATGATTTAGTCTTGAATGTCAGTAACACACACTCACACACACACTCACACACACATCTCATCCACAGGGATTCATTAAGATCATAATTCACTTCCTGTAGGGAATTTAATGATGTTCATAATTGACTTTCGGCTGATAGGTAGAAATAATATATGGAGAACGAAGTGTACATAAAAGAAAAATTATTTGATTTTCATATGCCAACGGATTTTTGGAGTGTAGTCGGAGGAGGAGGAGGAGGAGGAGGAGGGGGAGGAGGAGGAGGAGGAGGAAGTAGAAAAAAAGACATCTTTGATATTTGATTTGAGTTGATGAAGGGGGGACGGGGGGGTGAACACCCCAAAAGATGAAGAGAATGAGATTGAAAATCAAATTAGTACATTCTATAAATTGTACATACCGGGGGGAACTGGGAAATGTGTTGAAAGCAAATAAAATACAAAAAAGATCAATGGGAATGAATGAAAAATCGTATCTTCAAATTTGCGTTAATATCAGAAACATTTCTGTGAGACAAAATCCTTCACGTATCCAATTAATTAGTTGAGGTTCTTTGATTCTGGGCTGTGATGCGGTCATGGCTAATAACGCTCGCATTCCCAGGATTTTGTCTGTAATTTTGAACTGATGAGATGACAAGATGACTGTTACTCATTATCTCTCTCTCTCTCTCTCTCTCTCTCTCTCCCTCTCTCTCTCTCTCTCTCTCTCGTTGTGCATCTGGATTAGGATTAAGGGGGGGGGGTTCTCCTCTGGACGCCTGGTCGTCTGAGAGGGAGTGAGAGAGACGCTGCAGGGGGAACAGGTGTGTGTGTGTGTGTGTGTGTGTGTGTGTGTGTGTGTGTGTGTGTGTGTGTGTGTGTGTGTGTGTGTGTGTGTGTGTGTGTGTGTGTGTGTGTGTGTGTGTGTGTGCATCATGTGTTGGTGTGTGTGTGTGTGTAGAGCCACGTGTGTTTCAGGCTGCATGACTTTCTCAGTGTGTGTTTGGGTGTGTGTGTGTGTGTGTGTGTGTGTGTGTGTGTGTGTGTGTGTGTGTGCATCATGTGTTGGTGTGTCTGTGTGTGTAGAGCCACGTGTGTTTCAGGCTGCATGACTTTCTCAGTGTGTGTGTGTGTGTGTGTGTGTGTGTCGCTGAGTTACACGTTAATGTCATGCAGGCCCCCCAGACACGTTTCCACGATGATGTCATCGCACGGGCGGGCGCACGTGGGATTCCCATCATCTACTCATTGAGAGGCTGATGGTGGAGACGGTCGCCGTGGAAACCACAGAGGATGGAACGGGGGGGGAGGGGGGACAACCCCAGCTGGGTTGGACATTAGTCTGAGCCACGAGAGACCTCTTGATGACTGAGCTCCTGTGTTGAGACGTTTAACCTTGAAAACCAGTCAGGCAATCGGGCTGAATTCTGCCTCACTGGCAGGAATCAGCTCATTGGTCAGTATCCGGTCGTTTGAGTCTAACCTTCAGCATCTCTTCCATGTTTCACTCGTCTTGTTGTTCAACGCCTCGGTTTCAGAGCTGTTGGACACAGCAGGTGTGTCACCCGTCCTGATGCCCCCAGCAGGACCGTCGGGTCTTCAGAACGGCTCAGGCGTCACATGAACTTTAGTCAGCATATTTTAGCGAGGAGTAAATAACGAGCATTGACAAAGCTCCTACAAGATGCTCTCAGCCTCCTTCCTGAAGTTTGGCTCGCTGTGGTTCTGCCTTCTGGTTCGTAAATGACGACACTCATGCTGAGGTTTCTCTGCTCTATGAAGCGTCATCATTTAGAGATTTCAAGTAAACCATCATTACCTGAAGTCTGAAAGTAAACAAGAGCAGATAATTCATGCAATTGTAATATTCTGAAATCACTCTCTCCAACCCTTAACCCTTAATATATAGTATATATTTGTAAAGCCGCTCTGTTGTCCCACGCTGTTAGAAAGCGACACTCCAGACGTTTGTGGAGGGTACTGCCGTGTTTGTCTCTCTTTGAGGTAAATAAGTGTGTTCACGTTCTCCCGTTCTGCTCGTCCTGCCTCCTCCGACCGTTACGTAACGTCATTGTCAGCGCTCCGGGCGGCAGGGCAGAGTCGATGACACACGTCTCACCGCGGGGGGTGATGACGGCTGGGTGCGTGCTGGGAGTGACGCCGGTACTGGGGGGGGCGGGGGGGGGGGGGATGGTGTGTATGAGTGTGGTCACGTGATGGTGGGAGTGGGAGCGGCTGGGACGACTCTGGTCAGAGCAGAGCATCAGATGGATTATCAATGGATTGATTGACCAGTGAGTACTGAGCAGAAATAAGCAAAGCAAATCTAAAAATGATAACACATATTGATGGTGAGAGCGTCGGAAAAGAGCGACGGTTACCTCCAGTCAATGCAGTAATCGATTGATCTTCTCATATCACAGGCATTGCCTATAGGACAGATGAAGGATGTTGTAGTGAGATCTAGAATCACAGAGCACTGTAGGTGGTGCGTGAAAAGCGTGTCCATCCTCAGATATCGGATCAGTCACACGTCTCGCCCAGATAACACGTGGCCTCATATTGATGTGTTCACCCATGCACACACAATCTACTGTTTATGATCTCCTTAAGGTATTCCTGGTGGTCAAAGGGGCGTTTGTTGGACTAACGTTGGTACTCTTTGTGAGTGCTCTGTGTTCCTGGGGGTTCCACTCAGCAGCCACAGTAGTTGCTGAGTGGAACCAGGGTCTGGTCAGTCTGGTCCGTCACAGAACAAACGTCACGTTCCCTCACTATCGTCCTACACTGTTAGCCAACGCACATCCAACACATTCACACACCCACTGTTTCACAAAGACACCTTTCCTTGGAGAGATGCACCATGTAGAGAGAGTGTAGCCAGCACAGTACCAGTGCTGGAGCCGGATAACCCACAACACGGGCTCATTCTCTCTCTCTCTCTCTCTCTCTCTCTCTCTCTCTCTCTCTCTCTCTCTCTCTCTCTCTCTCTCTCTCTCCATTGTTTGCGATCGTTTGTGGTGTTTAGTACGATGGTGTTTAGTACGTGGGCATTCTCTGTAACACTGGACCGCTGGACCGCTACAGAGAACCAATCTACTTTCACCGGAACCTCTTATCCATTAAAGTAAATAATACACATATAACTTATTTGGAAAGAAATATACGTTTCTTTGAAGTGGTATTTGGTGTATTTAGAAAGGAATATGAGCATGTTTGAAGTAGTATTTAGCGCATTTAGACAGGAATTTGAGTGTTTGACAGAGTATTTAGATGAACATGTGGGTGAGTTTGAAGTGTTTAGTTGTGGGAGAAATGTTTATTTCACACAAGGCTTCCAGTTTGAAGATTCGCTAACAGGCTGTTTCTCTGGGGTTCGTCCAATAGGATTCATTCATGTTGTGAGTTAGTGAGTGAGTGAGTGAATCTATCACCCATCCATCCACCACTAGAGGTACACTAGTGGCCCCTCCCAAAACTGCCGACCGGTGGAGGCGACGTTGGTGACGGAGAACTTGCTGTTTCTCCTTTCTTTCTAAAATGGAGAACTACTGGTTCAGCATGTGGCTGTCACCCAGAGAAACCTTTAACACGCAGGCAGGCAGGCACACACACACGCACGCACGCATGCACAAACACACACACACGCAGGCACACACAGGCGTGTGTGCCCCTTCGTGTGTGCCCCTTTAATTTATTCCCTTCAGAGTCCCCCATGATGAGATGAATAGAGGAATACAGGCACACACACACACACACACACACACACACACACACACACACACGCAGGCACATGCAGGCAGGCAGGCACACGCAGGCAGACACACGCACACACGCACACACACACACACACACAGGCACACGCAGGCGGGCACAAACACATAAGCAGACACACACACACACACGCATGCACAAACACATAGGCAGGCACACACACACACACAGGCACACACACACACACACACTCACTCACACTCTTTTTGGTCTGGCAGGATATGGTCTTGGTGACACCAGGCCGGGGGACGGCGGTGGCGGTGGGTTCTGGGTTGGCCTGAGCTTCGTGTTGTGGTAAATAAACCCAGAGCGATGAAAACACGAGAGAAGTGAGAGCAGACGATTGGAGGAAGAGACGACGCTTATTGTATCTCAATGGTCTCTGTTTACTAGTTTGCCTGCAGTCACTCTCCCTTCTCCTTCCCGGCGCTGTCAACATGAGGGATTACTCTCCAGAACCGTCGCTCTGTAATATCGTTCCTGATAAATATCATTGCTCCGTCTGCTGGTTCATGTCCCCCTTTTGTTTGTTTGTTTGTTTGTTTGTTTGTTGTTGTTAATTGCGCTGCGTCTTTGGCGAAGCTACGAGTGCAGATTGGATTGGCTTTAAAGTGACATGAAGGAATACGGAAGCACACTTTCTCCAACAGAGAAAACTCTGAATAACAAATCCCAAACAACGCACGTCTGCGTTGTTTGGGATTTGTTATTCAGAGTTTTCTCCGCCCCACAGTGTTCAGCCTGAACCGATGCTCTCTGGAGGAGTGAACTGTAGAAAGGTCAAAAGGAAAGTAGTGCAGTAAAAGCGTAGGAAGACAGATTCAGGGAAGGTGTTAACTGGTGAAGCTCAGTGGTCTGGCTGGTCAGACTGGGTTTCCAGAGTGGTCTCTCTAGCTCTGCAGCGTTTGTTTGCTACGTACGTTGGGTCTAGTCTGAGACCAACCCAGTCTTCATCACCTTTTCCTCTCTCTCCAGCTAGCGAGCTTCAAAATAAAAGCTCCCCTGTTGGGTCTTTCTGTGTATAATGCAAGGCTGACGTTATTAATTTAGCCCCTTCAGAGTTCAGCTATGTGTGTCAGAGTCGATGAGATGAATAGAGGAAATGGAGAATAACAGAAAATAACAGGGTGGCAAAAACGTTAAACTTTTACGTGTCTCAACTTTTGCGGTTCAGACAGGGAAGTGATTCTGTCACAGTCAGATGTGATTTTCTGTGACATTACAGAACTCTGAATCTAGACGTCATGGAGGGTAGAATAGCGTCTGTAGAGTCTGGATGTTTCTCTGGTGTCAACAGAGCCGTATAGCAGGCCATCTAGAAGGAGACAGTAGACACTGCCGGAAAACTTGGGTCAACACACAAATGCTGATATTTTTGCAACGTAGAATTTCCATTAAATAACGATTGCATCACCATCCTCTGCCCAGGCCTTATCTAGCCAGCCGCCATCTTGGCTCCAATTTGGCTCCATCTTGGCTCCACCTTGGCTCCACCCAACGCTAGCAGGCTGACAGAACGGAATGCGGAATTCCGTTCAGTTCCATCAGCCTGCCAGCGTTTGGAACCAAGATGGCTGCTGCAGCAGAATAAGGCCCAGGGCTTCCACACTGCACCGTGGCGGTCGCCCATCACTCTGTGGCCTCCCTCCCTCCCTCCCTCTCTCCCTCAGCCCGGCTGTGAGGAACGGCGTGGGGCAGCTTGCACCTCCAGACTGCTTAGTTGACACAATATATGGAGGAGCAGACTTTTGGGCGAGAGCCTCAGGCACAGGAACACTGGGTCATTAACCCTGTCTGGTTATCACTCACATGCGCGCACACACACACGGGGACGCACACGTGCACACACAGAGACAAATGCACACACACTCAGTGCTCGCCCCGTCTAATCCATACATCAAAGGGTGGTTGGACGGGGCGAGCGAGACGGAGGGCTGTACTGAAAGGTCTGTTGCGACGCAACGTGACGTGAATATCAACCATGTTCAGCCAATAGTATCCATCGCTTTCCTCTTCCTCTTCCTCTTCGTGCTCCGTGCAGAGTGTCTGCGGGGGTGGGGCGGGGGGGGGGGGGGGGGGGGGGCAGAAACAGAGACCATGTCCGTTCTGGGGGTCTGGGAGCTGGTGGAGGGCCGGGAGTAAGCCAAACCAAACATCTGCACCATTAATGTACGCTCAAGGTGGTGTACGTTAAAGGTGGTGTGGGGTAGCAGGGCTGAACATTAACACCCTTTGACAATTATGAGCACCTTGTTAGAATACAAACATACTACAGGGATGAACACGCACACACACATGCACACACACACACACACCAATTAAATACCTCATTACCAGCAAACCAAATTATCGCAAACCCTGCATGAACCAAAACAAACATAAACAAAGCAACTTAATCTTATGCATTACAACACACACACACACACACACACTGCGTTCACACACACGCACTGTGTGCGTACACACACACATACACATTGTGTGTATCAGCAGCAGCAGAAGGCAGCGTGTGTGTTGGCTGCACGGAGGGTGTGTAAACACACGGTGATGTGTGTGTGGTGATGTCACTCTGTGGTCGGACTCTGTCTAGAGACGGAGCCGTCTCTCTCTCCGGTCACCGGGGAGCGAATTATGTTTTATATCTGGTTGTAAAGCGTGGTTAATGAAGAGCAGTCAGCGAATAGCTCAGAGTGGAACCACCGAGGACTGCGTGTGTGTGTGTGTGTGTGTGTGTGTGTGGGGTAGTGGGGTAGTGGGAACAAATGGAACGTTCCATTCTGTGGTGTCGTTCCCCCCCCCCCCCCCCCCCCCCCCCCCGGCGACATCACATGGGTCGATCCGTAATTAGCTGTTAGCCAGCTGTGCTGTGACTCAGAGACAGACCTCAGGAGTGTGTGTGTGTGTGTGTGAGTAAATATCAAAAGAAAACAAAGTGTGTGCGTGCATGTGTGTCTGTATCCGTAAGTGTGTACAGTGTTTGCACACACTTATGTACAGAGTGTTATTGTCTGTGTCTCCATTTGTGTGTGTACATGCAGTGTGTGTATATGTGTGTGTATGTGTGTGTGTGTGTGTGTGTGTGTGTGTGTGTGTGTGTGTGTGTGTGTGCGAGTGTGTACATGCAGTGGGTCCCTTTATGTGTGAGTGTGTGTGTGTGTAGTAAAGGTTCTCATCTTTAGATCAGAGATAGGATCCAAAGATCATCTCCCATAGCATGGGTTTGGAAGTGTGGAAGTGTGGCTCTCAGTCTTCAAGTTCCCAAAACATTAAAACAAGGATCTGTTAATTTACCACGCATACAGTATGCAGCTCTTCATTAAAAATAGTAATCTTTGAATCATATTCATAAGCTTAAGAGCCAATATCTGGGAGGCCTCTCGTTATCTCAGGTAATTACATCCAAGAGATGTTCTAAGCATGGAAGCTACATTATTTCATTATCGTGTAACTTCATGTTGGTTTGCTCGCTGCCTAATCATTTCACCTCATCAGATAATTGCCGCCTACATACCAGAGGAGCTGGGAGGTTCCATTAACCAATTGAACCCTCTCTGACTATAGTTTGGTAAACTATACCAAAACGATCGGGTAATTAAAGAGAGTTCCTGGTGTGTCGAGATCCAAAGGGGGATGGACGTAGAGTAGTGGAGTTGAAGTGCGTCCTGTTTAAAGGTGACATATTATACCAACAGGTGTGATGTGTGATTAGTTAGTTAGTTACAAGCCGTTTTGAAAATTGGCCTCTTCTGACATCACAAGTGGGCGTGTTCACCTAGAGGTGTGCTGGATAGATCAGTCTACCAGCCTACCCGGTGGACTGTAGCAAACGTTGCGCATCTATCCAGCACACATGTAGGTGGACACGCCCACTTGTGATGTCAGAAGAGGCAGAATTTCAAAACGGCTCGTAACGGCTAATCACACTCACACCTGGTGGTATAATATGTTCACCTTTAAAGAGTGGACAGAGTGGAGGACTGGTTAGCTGCTCTATAGGTTATATGGAGCGCTACAGAGGAGGGTCAGAACACAACACCTCCTGAGTCCACAGGCTGAGGTGGTGTGATCGTATGATCGAGTCCCTCCTGTTGATGTGGTCAATAAATTAAATTAACCAAAGTTGGACGTGTGTGTATACACGTCCAGCTGCGATCTGTCCATCATCAGATGGACGTGGTTCTGTTTTCACGATCACAACCCTGTTTAGGTGGACGTTTGTTCTTCCTCTCCGGGCCGCGACCAGAGAGGAAGACGTGGTTCATCCTCTTCACTTTGTTGTTGCTGTAGATTTGAAAGAAATGGAATTCACACTCACTAGTTACCCAGGGTCACCCAGTCACACACACACTGTAGCCCGACAACACAGACACACAGTCACCAAGTCACACACACACACATACCCACACACACACTGTCCCCCCACCACACACATACACACTGTCACCCCACCACACACACACACACACACACACACACACACTGTCACCCCACACACACACTGTCACCCCACCACACACACTCATAAGTGCAGCCACTATACACTGTGTGTGTGTGTGTGTGTGTGTGTGTGTGTGTGTGTGTGTGTGTGTAGGTGTGTGTGTGTGTGTGTGTGTGTGTGTGTGTGTGTGTGGCCCCTGACTGTTTATTAATAGCCTTCAGTACGATACAGAGTGTCATCACAACTAATTAAGTCAGCAATGCCCGGACCTGTTGTCAGAGGGCCTCTGTACCCCTCTGTACCCCTCCTGCCTCCTGCTCTCCTCCTCTCCTACCTCCTCCTCTCCTACCTCCTCCTGCTCTCCTCCTCTCCTACCTCCTCATTCACCTCCTCTCCTACCTCCTCCTCCTTCACCTCCTCTCCTACCTCCTCCTGCTCTCCTCCTCCTCTCCTACCTCCTCCTTCACCTCCTCTCCTATTTCCTCCTGCCCTCCTCCTCTCCTACCTCCTCCTGCTCTCCTCCTCTCCTACCTCCTCCTGCTCTCCTCCTCTCCTACCTCCTCATTCACCTCCTCTCCTACCTCCTCCTCCTTCACCTCCTCTCCTACCTCCTCCTGCTCTCCTCCTCTCCTACCTCCTCCTTCACCTCCTCTCCTATATCCTCCTTCCCTCCTCCTCTCCTACCTCCTCCTCCTCTCCTACCTCCTCCTGCTCTCCTACCTCCTCCTGCCCTCCTCCTCTCCTACCTCCTCCTGCCCTCCTCCAACTTCACCTCCTCTCCTGCCCTCCACCTCCTTCACCTCTTCTCCTCCATGTTGGCTGAACCTCCTGGTCCTTGCTCCTGGATAGGAGGTCCCAGCTTCTGCTTTCCAGTGTCTGTCACTCTTTTGCCTCTCTCTCTCTCTCTCTCTCTCTCTTTCTTTCTTTCTTTCTTTCTTTCTTTCTTTCTTTCTTTCTTTCATTCTCTCTCTCTCTCTCTCTCTCTCTCTCTCTCTCTCTCTCTCTCTCTCCATTGACTGAACTGAACCTCCCCTTTGGGGAGTAATTAAATACCCAGTGAATTACTTAACCAATGGTTTAATCATTTACTTAATCTCCATCACCTCCAAGTTCCGTTTCCGTCCCAGAACAGCTGGTCTAGCTGTGCTAGAGCTCCTCCTGTTTCAGCAAGAGTTTAAATCTAGCGGCGCCCCGGTTGCTCACCGGGTAGAGCGCGTACCATCAAAGCTTAGTCCTGTTCGCAGCGACCCAGGTTTGAATCCTGCCCTTGGTCCTTTGCTGCATGTCCTCCCCTCTATTTTTTTTGTTCGTTTCGTGTTTGTATATGTGTCCATTGTGGTTTTTACCTGCTGTTGCACAAAGAATTGCCCCTCGGGGATAATAAAGACTCCTTGAACTATCTCCCATACCTTCCAGTCTATCTTATTCTATCATAAAGCATAAAAATGATCCAATAAAAAAGTTAAAATTGAAAGCAAGAGTTGGAATTGAAAGCCACTTTTCTCCCAAAGAGTAAACCCTCCAAGAAACACAGGGACACACGCATGGCTGGGTGGAGGTTTTCGATGACAGGTTCAGGTTAATCAATAAGAGTCATAAGTCATAATGACAGGAACTGATCCATGAAGTAGAATAAAACTAAACAAGGCGACAATCAGGATCTAATCTCGCTCTCTCAGTTTCTCTAGCTCTCTCACTCTCTCTCTGTCATGGTTTCCGTCATATGTGTTTAGCATTCATTGCTGTATTTTGTATAAAGAAATATATCATGTTTATATAATAAAATATATAAACTGAAGAAGAAGTCATCTGTGGATGAATGTTTACTTTCCAGATGTTGCAGGAGGATAGGAGAGGATAGGAGATAGAGGCTCCTTCAGAGAGCTTCCAGAAGATGAAGAGCTGAGACAGATCTGTGTGTGCCTGGTCCTCAGATGTCTCACCTCCCTCGTGCTCTCTCCCTTCAGAGTCCTCGTCTCTCAGAGCTCGGAGACTTCATGCGTTGCTTACTTTTCTTACGACACCAAACCTTCACAGGATTCTGGATCTTCTCTTGTTCTGCCTTTCTAGTGATGTGGTGTCCTCACATACCTCCTAAAGGTCTCCTTCTCCTGGTGTAGCGAGTGTCGTCCTACAGCACAGAGCTCGGAACAGAGGCCTGGCAGTTGGATTGTGTACTAATATCAATAAGTGACTGAATAATTGTCCATATATCTGCGGTATTGAATATAACTCGTGTGAGTTCAGCGGAAGCTGTCATTTGATTTTATTTCCCTTCAAATGTTTTCCATTTAGTTGGTGTCATTTTGGTTGAGCACATTCTTGCCTTTATTAAGTCTAAAGTTCTACAGGTTTTCGGTTGGTAATGATATAGAATATATATCATATAAAATATGTATCATATATATTTTCAATATTTTTTATTTTAGATTTTATATAATTTTGATCTAATATTTTATAAAATATACATGATATATATTTTATATATCTGTGTGTCTGTCTTTGTGAGTCTCCTGTAGAGAGCGAGTCTTCCATCGAGTTGTTTGTCAGACTCAGAGAGCAGGTTGAGATTTAATATGTAGATCGGATTCGTTGGAAAATAAATTGCTTGCGTCTGCGGGGAGTGTGAGTGTGTTTGTGTTGTTCGTCCCTCCTTTGAAACGCCCTGAGACTCCCTGTAGGGATTCGGATGAGCAGGTAGATCTCCGATCGTCCCTTGCCGGGCGGCTTTCAACTCGCTGAAACCGTGAGGTCAGGCAAGCAAACCAAAAGATGCAAATCCTTTATCGATTTTCCTTGGCCGCTGTTACACATGCAGCAACCAAAACTTCTTGTGCGAGCTTGATAAGACTGCACTGTCCCAAAAAAAAATAGAAAAAAACACTGATAGCAGTTGCTAAGCAACAAGGGATGGCTAAGTCCACCGCGTCTCTGGGGAGGGAGGAGAGTATGTTGAGGGATCACCGATGGAGGAGACAGCGCTGTTGGAGTGGAGACACGTCCGCTGATGTGGCCCCCTGGCCAGGCCCTGCCCTGGGGGGCCAGGGGGGCCCGTCGGAAAAAACATCCCCCCCTGGTCCTCCGACTACTGGATGTAACCACGTCGTTCCTCTCTCTCTCTACGATGTCTCTGCTCTCTAGAGTCAGACACTGCCGTTTACGACCCCCCCCCCCCACAGCCCAGCACAAACCCATTCAGGGTTTGGTTGTTTTGATGGGAGTTTTCACTGGCATTGCTGGAAACCTTTTTGTCTTGGTGGTTCTGTTGGCATAGCAACGCCCCCTCCCAGATGGTTGGGTTCCAACGTGAAGATTCCAGACTGTTCTGGAGGGTTCTGTTACTGGTCTCAGTGGTGCCACGGCCGCCCTGATGCGGAACGGCTTTCCTGCTCTCCTATTGGTCCTTTGACCGCCCATGTGACCGTCGGCACTGACCAATCCTGCTTGACCCGTGAACGAGCATGAGTTCTGCTCATGTTTTAGACCTCATATTCTCAGACCAGAGCCATGAGATATAGAGATAGAGATAACATATATGAGATATAGAGATATTCATATGTGAGATATGGGATGTAGAGATAGAGATATGCATATATGAGTTATATGAGGGAGATATACGTATATGAGATATAGAGATAGAGACATACATGAGCTGGATGCAGGGTGAAAGAGGATGATAATGATACATGAAGGGCCTAACAATGTCTTAATGAGGCCTCTGGAGCCAGCCTGAGGGGGCGAAAACATCTAGTCCGAGACAATCTGTCATGAGGAGGAAGATACTGTTGTCATGGTGATTGAAGGGCTGCCGGGTCCTGCCAAGGTGCCCATCTGTGTGCAAGTGCGAGTTCCGGTCTGTCCGGGTCGGCACACACCGGCCGGTGACCGGCCCCCTGATGAAAGCACTTGTGACATTCTGCTGGGTCCGGCGGGACGTATCGCTGTCCTGCCTCCCAGACGCCCTCCTCCTCACCTCTCCTCTCCTCTCCTCTCCTATCGCCCCTCCTCTCCTCCTCACTTCTCCTATCCTCTCCTCTCCTCTCTCCTCCTCTTCTCTCCCCTCCCCTCGTCTCCTCTGGTCTCCTCCTCTCCCCTCCTCTCGTCTCACCTCCTCTCCCCTCCTCTCATCTCCTCTCTCCTCTCCTTCTCCTCCTCGCCTCTCCTCTCCCCTCGTCTCGTCTCGCCTCCTCTCGTCGCCTCCTTTCCTCTCCTCTTCTCCTCTCCCCTCCCCTCGTCTCCTCTCCCCTCCTCCTCTCCTTTCCTCTCCTCCTCACATCCTCTCCCCTCCTCTCCTCTCCGCCTGGAACAAGAGGCTCCAACGGGAGGAAGAGTTGGCTCAGGAGGTAGAGCGGGTTGGCTGGTAACCGGAAGGTTGCTAGTTCGATCCCCGCCTCCTCCTAGCTGAGTGTCGTGGTGTCCCCGAGGAAGACGCCTCAACCTGAACTGCTCCCGACGAGCTGGCTGTCACCTTGCATGTTTGACACCGCCGTCGGTGTGTGTGTGAATGTGTGCATGAATGGGTGAATGTTGTAACGTTGAAAAGCACTTTGAGTGGCCACTGGTTAGAAAAGCGCTGTATTAATGCAGTCCATTTACCATTTAACATGACCTTCTCTGTCTTTGGTAAAAGCGTCTGCTAAATGCCCCTAAATGTAAATGTTTAAATGTTAAAAAAAAAATTAACATTTAAACATTATAATGTGGATCAAAAATGGACCAGAGGTAAACATTTCAAACGTAAAGAGGTAAACCAGAGGTAAACATTTCAGACGAAGGGAGAGAAGAACAGGGAGCTACAGAGCGATGTATATGAGGAGCTGGCGAGGACTGGAACGATACAAGAGGAGAGAGAGAGAGAGGCAGAGGAGGAAGGGCAGAGATTGGAATTGCAATGAAGCCATTGGGGACAGAGATCTCCTGTCAGACTGGAATCTAGGGCCACGTGTTGTGTGCTCCAGCACGTACGTGTGTGTGTGTGTGTGTGTGTGTGTGTGTGTGTGTGTGTGTGTGTGTGTGTGTGTGTGTGTGTGTGTGTGTGTGTGTGTGTGTGTGTGTGTGTGTGTGTGTGTGTGTGTGTGTGTGTGTTATTCTGCGGTGCCGGACCAGTGATGTCCGCTCCACTGGCCCAGTTAAGCAGACGGCTCCAGCTGTAAGGCCCTGAAACACGTGACGCGGTGAGCCCTTCAGCGCTGAGAATCTGACACATCTATTCCCAGCCTGCTCTACTGGTGCTGGGCTTCCTCGTGTCCAGGACGCGGAGAGAGGAGGACGGGGAGAGTGGAGGATGGGGAGAGTGGAGGAGGACGGGGAGAGAGGAGGAGGGGAGAGAGGAGGATGGGTAGAGAGGAGGACGGGGAGAGTGGAGGACGGGTAGAGAGGAGGAGGATGGGTAGAGAGGAGGACGGGGAGAGAGGAGGATGGGTAGAGAGGAGGATGGGTAGAGAGGAGGACGGGTAGAGAGGAGGAGGACGGGGAGAGAGGACGGGGAGAGAGGAGGAGGACGGGGAGAGAGGAGGATGGGTAGAGAGGAGGACGGGAGAGAGGAGGAGGACGGGAGAGAGGAGGAGGACGGGAGAGAGGAGGCTGGGTAGAGAGGAGAACGGGTAGAGAGGAGGATGGGTAGAGAGGAGGACGGGGAGAGAGGAGGAGGACGGGTAGAGAGGAGGATGGGTAGAGAGGAGGACGGGGAGAGAGAAGGAGGACGGGAGAGAGGAGGAGGACGGGAGAGAGGAGGAGGACGGGAGAGAGGAGGACGGGGAGAGAGGAGGACGGGAGAGAGGAGGACGGGGAGAGAGGAGGAGGACGGGGAGAGGTGAGGAGGAAGTGGAGCTCTGAGGAGGAGGAAGTGGAGCTCTGAGGAGGAGGAGCTCTGAGGAGCTGGAGCTCCTGGTTGACGAGCTCCAGCTGGTCTTGTTTTGTCGGGAGGCCTTGAGGGAGGAGGGGGGGGAGGGGGAGATTTGTTCAGTTGGATAGTTTAGAGACGCATTAAAAACAAACTCACTCCCAGGCGAAATGGATACATGAACACTAAAGCTTATATTTTATTCACATCAGTAATGAAATAATAATAAAGACGTAACACAGAGCACAGAGCAGGGGAAGTGTTGCAACCCCAGTGTCTCTTAGTGTTGCTCTGGTTTCAACTCATCAGCCTCCCAGTTGCCTCACACCAACACAGCTAAATAACACTTAAAACATACCAAACCACACCAAACCACACCAAACCACACCTAAAACGTACCAAAACACACCTAAAACGTACTAAAACACACCAAAACACACCTAAAACGTACCAGAACACACCAAACCACACCAAAACACACCAAAACACACCTAAAACATACCAAAACACACCTAAAACATACCAAAACACACCTAAAAATACCAAAATACACCAAAACACATCTAAAACACATCTCAAACACACCAAAAAACACCAAAAACTCACCAAAACATATACAAAACACACCTAAATACATATAAATACACCAAAATACACATAATAAACCATAATACACCATAATACACAAAATGATGGCCAGAGAGGCTGGGGCCCTTATTTACTTTTCCAACCCCTCTGTCACTTACCCCTGCTGCCCCCCCCTCTCAGCGGCCCGCCTGCCGTAATGCCCTTGGGTAAGCCTCAGCCCGGTCCTTCACGGTGAGATACAGCAGAGTTGGTCTCTTCAGACTCAGGAACGCCTGCGGTTCTGAGGCGCTCAATACCCGGTTATTTATTATTACTATTATTTATTTTTTTCTAATTCTGGAAGGAAGGGGGAGGAGGGGGTGGGACGGCGATCGGGTTGCCATGGTGAATTCAACGTTAGTTTGAATGAAACACACATGACGCCCCCCACACACACACGCGCCCTAACCTCCACACGTGTGCGGCCCATCAGTAGCTGAAGCTAGTTGAGGCTGAGCAAATACAATTAGTGGTTAATCATGCTGGAATGCAGCTGCTCTGGGGTGGGTGGGTGGGTGGGTGTGTGTGTGTGTGTGTGTGTGTGTGTGTGTGTGTGTGTGTGTGTGTGTGTGTGTGTGTGTGTGTGTGTGTGTGTGTGTGTGTGGTGGAGGAGGAGGCATTACCGTTGATCACCCAGCGAACACAACAACCCCCAACAAAGATAAGAGCCAGGTCTCTTAACAGAGTGTGGTTCGGTAGAACTCTGTGTGTCTCTCCTGTCTCCTCCTCCTCTTCATCCTTGTCTCGGTCATGAGACGAGATACTGCTGCTCACGTCGTGTTGCCTCCTCCTTCTCCTCCTCTGCTGTGGTCCAGCTCGGTGCAGAAAACGTGGTATACTCTTCAGTGTGTGTGTGTGTGTGTTTTAATCTCAGGTTATTGTTGTGTGTTTGTTATTATCTCCCACTAAGGGAGTGCGTTGCTCCATGCTGTGACCATGGCGACAGTCAGCCATTCTCCTCACACCCCATGGGTGCAAACTGGACTCAGGGACGTTTGACATCACACACAATACAACACACTCCCATCACACCACTCCGGTCTGCACACTGGTGCTGCTGGACTGGGAGCCAGGACTGGGAATGGGTCACACTTTTCCATTGTTGATACAAACAAACACTTTTATACCAGTGTGTGTGTGTGTGTGTGTGTGTGTGTGTGTGTGTGTGTGTGTGTGTGTGTGTGTGTGTGTGTGTGCCTGTGTGTGTGTGTGTGTGTCAGTGTGTCAGTGTGCCCGTGTGTGTGTGCGTGCATGTGAATGCCCGTGTGTGTGTCTGTGAGACGAGATCCCAGCCCGCCGGTCATGTGACAGCTCCATCTCTCCTCCCTGGCCTCTCGTCTCTCTCCTCTCGCTCTCTCTCTCTCTCTCTCTCTCCCGGTTCTCTCTCTCTCCTCTCTCCTGGCCTCTCGTCTCTCCCGGTTCTCTCCTGGTTCTCCGTCTGCACAACGTCTGACAGCAGACAGGAAATTAAAACAGGGCTGGAAAACTGATAAGATACCAGAGTCAATATGAGAAAGAGAGAGTTATTATTATATCACTGCACGACATTTATCTCATACTGCAGCTGTCATATATTTCACCACCTGCTGACTCTGACCTGCTCACTGTGCGTCGGCGGGTGTGTGTGTGTGTGTGTGTGTGTGTGTGTGTGTGTGCATCAAATGTGCATTTATAGGTATTTAACGATGGGTTAAAGTCATTATTATACAAAGTAGACAGTTAATTAATTTAATTCTGCAAATTAATTCTGAAAGGAATCAGGTATTTATGTTCTGCAGCAGTTAGTTTGTCCTTGTGTTGGCCGTTGACATCAGGTTATAAACGACTGCTCTACGTTGAGATCCTGGGCAGGACGTTAATAGATAAGAATATTGATAATAGTTTAATAGATGATTGAAGGTAATCTACAGCCTAGACGTACCCCTTCCTCACCCTACCACCCGTCCGCCATCCTTGTTGTGTTGCTGCTGGTTCCAGCTCTTCCTTGTAGTGTTTCCAGACATTCTCCGGGGAGACCAGCTCACCAGCTCACCTCTGCTTCTCCACCACGCCACAACTTCACAACTCCACAACTCTCCAACTCGCCAACTCCACTTGAAAGGGGAAACCAAACAGCAAAATAAAAGTCCATTCTTTTTCTATTCTTCCACTTCTGTATTCTGTCTTTGATGGAACTTCCACCCGGCTCCTACAGATGTGCTCTCTCGCTCTCACTCTCGCTGTCTCTCGCTCTCGCCTGCAGAGCTCAAAGCCAGGACAGGCCGCTCACTCCTGGGGAGCTGTGTGGTAGACTTGGCCCATGGACCCCGCTGCTGGTGCCTCATGCGGTTACAGAGAAGGGAAACTCCTCTGGAAGTGTTGGTGGGTGTCTGTCTGTCTGTCTGTCTGTCTGTCTGTGTCTGTGAAAATATAATTTGTGTTAGGGTAATAACTAGCAGAAACAGCAGGTTCAGACAGTTAATATTTATTTCTAAAGTACCGTTGAATGCGGAGGCCAACTGTTCACAGGCAGGGAGACGCAGAGGAGTTAGAGACATTTGAATTAATAAAATGTTCATTTTAAGGAGAGAAATGTAATTCCACCCAAAAATAGTTTTGGGGGAAAATGAGGGTGATCTTTCATCAAGCAACATCCATATCTGTGACCTCATCGTTTTCTCAGCCAATCGTTCTCTCACAGGCAATCAAAGGCTGCCTCGGTATTCCTGAGGTCAACTCTTCTATAATATTTGAGGCATGACGCTGCTGAGCAGTCCTGAGCAGAAAGAGACTCGATGGAGGAAATGGCGGCTATATTTGGGGATTTGTAAGATCATAACATATTATTTTTATTCTCAGAATTGAGCAGAAGTTTCACACTATAGGATAATGCGATCACGCACGCGCGCATAATAGCGCACACGCGCATGCACGCACACGCACGCACACACGCGCACGCAAACAAAATCACCCACACACGCGCACGCCCACGCAGACACAAATAAATGCATGAATAGACACACATTCATCATTTCATTCCCCATCCTCTCATCCGTGGACGTGATGCATGAGCGTTGCCTGGCGGCCCCCAGATGGCCCTGTATCCTCCATCAGGCTCCCTGATTGGTCCTCCTCACTACCTCCTCGTCTTCCTCTTTCATCATCCAAGCCCCTCATCGGCCCGACTCCTGGCCCTGCCTTCTTCATCCACCTTTCATCTACTCCTCTCTCTACTCCTCCATCTACTCCTATCTACCCCTTTTTCCATTTTTCATCTACTCCTAAATCCTCTCCATCCCTCCCTTCCTCCCTCCTCTCCTCTTCCCCTACCTCCCCTTCCCTCCTCCCTCCCTCTCTCCCTCTGCCTCCCTCCCTCCCCCTCTCCCCGTCTGTCTCTCAGGGGGACAGCAGACAGTGATTTAGGGCTTCCTGCAGGACTATAAAACAACAAATTAACACAATGAACCAACGTTGTCATTGTCGCTAGACACCGTAGAGGAGGCTGCTCGTTAAAACAGAGCGGCCATTACTGGGGGAGAGGGGGGAGAGGGGGGAGAAAGAGGGGAGGGAAGGGAAGATAGGGGACTGTGTAATATAATATGTAAAATAATTTAGGTTGAAAGGAGACCTGATAGAAAATCACAAAGATTCAGATTCATTGTGTGTGTGTGTGTGTGTGTGTGTGTGTGTGTGTGTGTGTGTGTGTGTGTGTGTGTGTGTGTGTGTGTGTGTGTGTGTGTGTGTGTGTGTGTGTGTGTGTGTGTGAACTAAAAACAGGCCCCATACAGCAGCCATGGAGAGGAGTGTGTGAGAGAGAAAGATCTCTCTCCCCCATGGCTGGTTCCAAAGATGATAGAGGGAGACAGATGGAGAGAGAGAGGGGACATTTTTTAATTATTATATCACAGCTTACACGTGTCTTAGAGTCATTCAAATGAGGAAGTCTCTGTAGGGATTCTGGCCTGTGAGTGAACTCTCTGCCTCCCATCTCCCCCTTCTCTCCTTTCCTCTCTTGCTGCTAATGTAAAGCTGGGGAAAACCTTAACGCTAACTTCAAAGAGTCTTCAGGATACCAGCTATTAATGGCCCCCCTCACTCACGTTTCATCTCTCCCTCTCTCTATCCTCTGTGTGTCTGTCAGACCTCCAGACAGGACGGTTCTTCCTCATGAGCTCATAGAGCTCCTGCTTTACCCCTCCCTGTGTGGTCCGACCCAGCCCACCTGGAGTTGTGTGTTTCTGGCGCTCTCAGCCTCAGGACCAGAGGTTCTGGTTTCGTAGCAACAGCGGAACCTATGAGCTCAGCATCATCTCCAGGGAGCAGTCCTGGACCGCAAGGTGTTTGATGTTGATCCAACAGGTTCAGAGTGATGCTACCACACACACTGGATCTGAGGTCTTCTGTAGGCCTGACAGAGTAGCTCACATCTATAAGATCACTGCATGGGATATTAAACACCCTCAGTCGTCAGACCAGGTGTATGTAAACCTTGCCTCTAAACACGTCTTTGGATTGACTTAGTATGGATCGCGCCTTCTCTTTGGTGTGAACGCACCTTGAGAGAATGCTACATTCCTTATCTGTGTGTATGTTTGTAGTAATATGTGTGTATGTTAGTAGTAATATGTGTGTGATGCTGCAGGCTGTTTATCCTGTCTTCTTAGAGCAGGGGTTGTAAACCTTTTCTGATACCAAAGCTGCTGAAGATGATATAACTTCTAATTGTTCTTGGAGGAGCTAAGAACAGTTTATATGATTGTCATTTAACCTTTTTAGGGAGCATGAGACACTGCCCTTTAGGCTGTGAGGAACAAAGTGTCCGTCTCTCTCCGCTGGTATTTCATTACTCGGGCTGTAGATGATGGTGTGATGGTGAGAGAGAGAGAGAGAGAGAGAGAGAGAGAGAGAGAGAGAGAGAAAAGAGAGAGAAAAGAGAGAGAAAATGAATAAATAAATAAATAGTATTACCGCAGGGGGTGGGGGGGGGGGGGGTGTCCGCATGATGGCATAACAGGTGTGTCTTTATGCCATCAGGGCCCACGCCCTGCATCGCCAGATGAGGAGCACTCATATCCCCAGAGCATTCCGGAAAACAGACACACACAGACACACACACACACACACACACACACACATTAGCAGGACTGAGGCCACGAGGCGGCGGCGGCGGGTCTGTGATGAGGAACCCAAGTCTCCCGTCCATCCGTCAGCCGTTCGATGAAGGCTCTAATAGGCAATTAAAATATTTATAGTGACGCTGCAGGTTCAATGTTTACGCTCGGCTAAGTGGAAGAGGAAGCACAGAAAGGTGCTACTTGTCGCCGTGTCGTGTGCATTCCAACAACAGTTTTAAGCATGCTTGGGTGCATGCAATTTGTGTGCACTTTCCTCACACGAGGATGACACGCACGCGCAGACACACAAATATATATAGACCCACACACGCGCACATATACACACACACACACAAACACACACACTCACACAAAAAACTCCTCGATATCTAATTAAAGTGCCTGGTCCGGTATTGATCTCTGACTGAAGGTTTTACAGCCTGGGTAAATGAGTCCATTCTCAGCAACAAGACCATTAACTCATCCCCACGCAAAACAGGCTGCATCCATAACTCTTAACTCCTAATTCTTTGCTCCTAACTCCTTCCTAACTCCTAACGCCTTCCTAATTCTTCACTCCGAGTCCTACCTCTAACTCCTAACTCCTTCCTATTTCTTAACTCCTAACTCCTTCCTAATTCTTAACTCCTTATTCCTTCCTAACTCCTTCCTAATTCCTAACTCCTAACACCTTCTACTCCTAATTCACTAAACCACAATAAATAGTTATATAGTTGTGATGATAACCCAGTTGTTATCTTGTATATCTTTTATGAATGACTGTATGTATGTACACATGTTAAGACTGTAGGTCTGTCAGTCTGTCAACATGTTGTTGTAGTACTCCTTGACCACCAGGAGAGACAGTAGAGAGGTTTATATTGTTACTATTCAGAAAAGTAACTACACGCACGCACACATGCACACATGCACGCACGCACGCACGCATGCACGTACACACACAGACACACACATTGTCCCACAGGTATAAACATCCTCTTCGTAGTGTGACAGCCCTCTGACTGTCTTGGGGCAAGATCCTCTGCTCCTCCCCGTCTTTCTCTCCTCTCAAGTGGTTCCTGGTGGGTGGAGCTGCACAATCAACTCAATCAGCGGGTATCATATATAAGGCTCACCAGTCTGCCCATGGCCCTCTCCCTCTCCAGACATCAGTTGACTTTTGTTAAACCATTATTTCTGGTTACCTTTTGTTTATCAATAAATTATGATTACTTTTGCATTTAAACCTCGGCGTGTCTCCCTATTTGTTATGGCCAAGAGCCGGGCCGTGACAGTAGAGACACGCCTTCTCCCCAGAGCAGGTGAAGTTATTGATGTGCTTCCTGTCTCAGGACAGTCTCGTGATGACGTGTTTCCTGTCTGAGGACAGTCTCACGATGATGTGTTTCCTGTCTGAGGACAGTCTCACACTCAGCCTCCCCCCCCCCCCCCCCCCCACTCAGGCTAGCTTAGACTTGCCAGGCGGAGGCGTCCCACAGGTGAGAAGATGGACTCTGTCTGTGAGGTGCAGCCTCTCTCCAGGCTCTGTGTGTTTATGTGATTATGAGGATTAGTCTGCGTTCTGTGGAGCGCCTAGAACTGGCTCTGCTTGTTATTCTAATGACACACACAAGTGCAAGCAAGCATGTACCTGCACTTAAAAATAGTACTGAGCATTGTGTAGCGTCTTATCCTAGCTATCTTTGTTGTATAAGGGGAATGGGTTAACCTAGCGGTTGTTAGTGCTTACCTCTCGGTTCTATGAACATCCCTACTGTACTGACAGCGATATATTGTTGTTTCTTTCTTCTGACAAATGTGCTAATTGTAAGTTGCTTTGGATAAAAGCATCTAATAAATGCCCTCAATGTAAATGTACATGTTCTTTGAATAAGACTGGAGAAAACAAAAGGAGGTCAAAACACGTTGATGTTCGCTTTCTAGCTGGGGGGGCTAGAAAGCTAGCTGGCGGGGGGGGGCTGATGCTTCGATCCATTTGTATGGTACGCCCGCCCCTACGAATCGTAAGGTGTAAATCTCCCAGCTTTCTTGCAGCATATCACGGAGGAACGACCGCTTTTGGTCGGTCCCACTCAGGATTCTAAAGTTATACCGAGTTCAGTGAGGCTGACTGTACGACTCGACAACAAAAATGGCTGTGCCCGTAAAGAGATTTATTTTCTTTGGTCCTTTTCGTTGGTCCTTTTAATGTGTTAAATGTTTCATTCTTACGCACTGGATTAAATTGCTACTTTATTCCGGCGTGGGCTGTAACAAAATCCGGGGGTTTCACAACTGTGAAAAATAAACCAAAGTGTAATCAAATTCAACTACACAGATGTCACCACAGGGGGGCTTTGATTGAATAACCCAATGGTGACGTCATGCTTTTGTAATTATATTTTCTCCAGCTATGCCTGTCCGTCAACGGGAGCGGTGCTCCATGGGGGGCTCCGTGGGGGGGGGAGAGAACACAGCCTCACCGTCCGCTCAACTTCTGCCTTTAAACCACTACCGACGGTTTATTTTGACATAAGCTCCCAGAGGTGTGTGTGTGTGTGTGTCTGTGTGTGTGTGTGTGTGTGTGTGTGTGTGTGTGTGTGTGTACACTGTTTCTCCTGCCTCCTTTTTTCTCATTAATTCATATGCAGGCTTCAAAACAATGCTGGAAGGACATGGAGGGCGAGAGGAGAGAAAGAGTGAGAGAGAGACATACAACCATGTGTGTGTGAGTGCGTAACAGAGAGAGACTGTGAGAGATCAAACAGTGGGTTTATATCAGATGTGCAGCCATGCAGGACGTTTATAGTGCTGCATGGTTCCTACACAGTGTGTGAGGAACATGAATGAAAGGAGAGGAGGACATTTAAAAGACAGGTGTGTGTGTGTGTGTGTGTGCGTGTGTGAACGTTGGATCACACCTCGCCAATACAAACACGCCAATTATAACCCAACACAACAAACGGCCGTGATGAAACACAAAGGCACCATGTTGGTCAGGGCTGGGTCCACCCTGAACAGAACGCTGGCGTCCAGACCCAGGGGAGCAGAGACGCTGTGCGTGTTAGCGTTGTCTAGATACAGCAGAGCCCTTCAGACTGCAAGCTGACGACCGGCACTACATCAGGTGTTTGAGCGCTCTAAAGACACGCGCAAAGATGAGGAGCAAAACTGGATCGGTTGTCAACTTCTTGTCAAACAAGGGCTGAACCATCTTACAATCTCATAAAGAGAGGAATCTCGATTAATGAGATGTGTCCTCAGTTCAGCCGGAAAAAAAACAAAAAAACATAATAATAATCGTATAGTTGTATTCTACTTTTAATAATTAAAAAATGTTAGGGCCCAGTTCTTTACTTCCTACTGTGAAACACACATTTCCTGCCTGGAACTCACCAGACCTACCTTATCTCCACCTACCTTCCACCTACTAGCATGTAGCGTAGCTAACAGACCGCTAACCGAGCATGAGGTGGAGTCTGATAGGCTCCAGCCATGCATTGGGCCCCTCTAATTAATCCGTTAACGAGGCTCCGTGGGGGTGGGACCACAGCCTCGGGTTGTGATGGCTGTTAGACACGACTTCATCCTGATGTCCTCTCTACTCGGCTCCATCGTTGTATCTTCTGCTCTTCTCTACTCTACTCCTGTCATTGCTATCTGTTCAGCTTGACTCATTGAGTTAGGAGAGAATTGTCTCTCTTTCCCTGTGCCTCTCTTTCTCTCTCTCTCCTTCCCTATGCCTATCTCCCTATCTCTCCCTCTGTGTGTGTGTGTGTGTGTGTGTGTGTGTGTGTGTCTCTCTCTCTCTCTCTCTCTCTCTCTCTCTCTCTCTCTCTCTCTGTGTGTGCTTGGCTGCTCAGCTTGATTGTGTGTAATTGTTTGGCTGCTGCAGATCTCAGCCCCGGAGACACGCGTTGTGCCTCTCAGGATTCTATTTCACTTTACTGTTAGCTCTGCTGCCAGAATAGAAACTCTCACAGAGGAACATGTGTGTGTCTATGTCTTTAATGTCTGTGTGAGTGTGTATCTCACACACACACCAAGTCAGTCAAATGGGCCAACGTGTGTGTGACACACTGTGGCGTGAAACTGGGTTGCGCCAGTGTGTGTGTGTCTCCGTATTGTGTATTGTGTTTGATGTGTGATGTGTTGTATGATGTATTTGTGTGTGTGTGTGTGTGTATGTGTGTTTCATTCATTTAGTACTCAGTCACCATCAGATTGGAGCAAAACAAGGCTCCCCAGACGCCGTTGAGCGGGCTGCTACCCCTCTGACTCCCCCTCTGACTCCCCATCTGACTCCCCTCGCTCCGACCAGCTCTCCCATCACCCTCCAATTTGTTCCTTGTTCTCATTCCGCTCGATGTGTGAGTGAAGCGCGTCTGTGTCGCTGCCGGCACCCGGGCAGAGACCACGAGTGTTTTTCTGTGTTGATTTCATACGCTGACCTCCTGACGGCTCCTTGATCACGGGTCAATCTCGGATTCAATCTGCGGCTCTTGAATCTCGCTGTGGGTACGCGGGAACAAGCAGCTGGTGAGCGGTATGACGGGGATATTCCAGCTGTTCTGACGTCTTTCATTGTATCAACACAAGGCAGTGCATGTGTGTAGACATTTCTGATCATCGGCTAACAGACATGTATGCCATGTTCAATTTGGTCCACCGGTGCCCTATATAGTGCACTATATAGGGAACCAGAATAGTGCACTATAGGTTCCTATATAGTGCACTATTAGTCCCTATATAGTGCACTATATAGGAACCTATAGTGCACTATTCTGGTTCCCTATATAGTGCACTAATATCACCCTTTATAGTGCACTATTCTGGTTTCCTATATAGAGCACTATTCTGGTGTCCTATATTAGTGCACTATTAGTTTCCTATAAGGTGCACTATTAGTTTCTTATATAGTGCACTATTAGTTTCCTATATAGTGCACTGTTCCGGCTCCCTAAATAGTGCACTATTCTGGCTCCCTATATAGTGCACTATTCTGGCTCCTGTGGGACACTATTTGGGGCGTAACCATTTTGTAGCGTCGTAAAGTGAAACATTGAGAAATGTGGCTCCTACTGAGACAGAAAACAACTGTGGAGAAGAACTGTAGAATAATGGAAACGCAGATCTGTTCCAGATCACCTGGTGAAGGAACACGGATTTGCCGCTGATCAGCAGGAGAGAGCGATGAGAGATCTGGGTTTAGGAACAGAGCTGACCTTTATGCAGACAACCTCACCCAATAGTTCTGCAGGGAACCTGGTCCTTATCAGGGCGGAGCGCGGTTCTGACCGCTCTGACTCGGCAGAACGTCTGAGGAGGAACGGGCGGACGGGATGAGAGATGTCGTTTTAAGTGTTATCGTTAAGAGTACGGAACGTTGTGTCTTTCAAGCGAACGGATTGAAAGTAAATGGCTCGCCAGGGGCTCCTGCGCGGCTGAATGAACCACCGCAGAATGAGCCAGGCCTTGGCACTCGCCGAACCACTCAGACCGGCCCTCAGTGAAGTTCCCCCTCTTCAAAAGGCCCCCACGTTTGGTTTAAAAAGAACAATTTCCTGTAACGCCCGGCGATATAAAGGAAGCTCTAATTAAAGTCAGGTTTGGAGTGCCGTACTCTCGGACACCTACGCTTTAGTGTTGAGAGTGAGAAGTGAAAAACGGAGTGTTGGCACTGCAGTGCGTAAAATTAACGAAGGGAGGTTCTGCGATCTGACGGCAGATCGAGAGGAGAAGAGGAGGAGGCAGAGGAGGTGTTTGAGAGGGGAAGAGGAGGTGGCAGAGGAGGTGTTTGAGAGGGGGAGGAGGAGGTGGCAGAGGAGGTGTTTGAGAGATCTGGAGAACTGTGACCTTTTTGTTATTCACTGTGAAAACTGATATTTCAGTGAATTGTTTCACATGAAACACAACGACCGAGAGTAGGAGGAGTCAAATAAATGTTGACCTTTTCGGCTTATAAATCGTTCTACAAAATACTTTACAAATGTAAATAATAAAAAATAAATAAAATGTTAATTGTGTTTCAAGATTAATATAATGCATAATGAAAAAGAAAACAAAAAGGTATTATTATGTCTTTTCATAATGGCTAGCTGACTCAAAGAACACTCTGGTCTGGGAATATACACACACACACACACACACACACACACACACACACACACACAGACACACACACACACACACACAGACACATACAGACACACACACACACACAGGTCAGGGCTCCGTGTTCTACTACTGTACATTAAATATGCAGCTGGTAGCATCACAAGCAGCACTTAAATGTTCCTGGGGACAGGCTATCTTAGGAAACGTTTTGGTCCATTGTGTGGTGACCTGCCCTGAGCATCCAGGGAGGAGGCTGAGAGATGATATGGGAGGAATACGGGAAGATATGGGAGGAATATAGAAAGATATGGGAGGAATGTAGGAAGATATGGAAGGAAGATAGGAAGATATGGGAGGAATATAGAAAGATATGGGAGGAATGTAGGAAGATATGGGAGGAATATCTGAGAAGATATGGCAGAAATATGGGAAGATGTAGGAGGAACATGGGAGGTATATGGGATACATCTAGTACATATATCATGTGTCTATCTCTGCTGTCAAATGACCTCCTGACTGCCAGTCCAGACTCATTCCTTCAGACTCACTGAAGAGGAAGTGACCACATTGAATTAAACCAATCATTTCATCAGCCATCGATTGATGTAGTCTGGAGGCCGATACGGCGTCTGAGAGGAATACCAATGGATTCAGCCGCAGTTACCCTGCGCCTCCTTATATCGCTCCTCCTGCTCCTCCTTATATCAGTCCTCCTGCTCCTCCTTATATCAGTCCTCCTGCTCCTCCTCTAGCATCGCTCCTCCTGCTCCTCCTCTAGCATCGCTCCTCCTGCTCCTCCTCTAGCATCGCTCCTCCTGCTCCTCCTCTAGCATCAGTGCTTCTGCTCCTCCTTACCTCGGTCCTCCTGCTCCTCCTCTTGCATCGCTCCTGCTCCTCCTCTAGCATCAGTCGTCCTGCTCCTCCTCTAGCATAGCTGCTGCTCCTGCTCCTCCTCCTCCTCCTCCTCCTCTAGCATCGCTCCTGCTCCTCCTTACCTCAGTCCTCCTGCTCCTCCTCTAGCATCACTCCTCCTGCTCCTCCTCTGGCCTCGCTCCCCCTCCAGATGAGAGGAGACACCAGGCTTCCTGTGTGAGAGCCGCAGCCCCCCCAGCAGAGACCGAGCAGAGGTACGCTCACATGGACGGTTACGCGCCGCTGTTTGGTGGAGGATCAGGCGATCACGACTCAACCGCCGGCCATGGAAACACTTGCATCACTTTATGGCGTGCATTTCATCAAAACGCTCTCCAGCTTATTTCATCTATGCGCTCCAGCGGTCCCCAACGGCACCTCTCCTAACGTCTTGTGGGTTGGACCAAAACAACTCTGACTCCAGCGTACCTCTGAATGTCAGCCATGCTGCCGTCGGCTTCTCCTTCTCCCCACCAGCCTCTGCAAAAGACTCATGACTGACTTCCCCTTACCCACCCCCCCCCCCCCCCCCCCCCCCCCCACCTGGCCTCTCAAAACCAGAGCACACACACCTGGTCTCTCAAAACCAGTGCAAATCTGGCCTCTCAAAACCAGAGCACACACACCTGGCCTCTCAAAACCAGTCCACACACACCTGGCCTCTCAAAACCAGTCCACACACATTTGGCCTCTCAAAACCAGTACAAATCTGGCCTCTCAAAACCAGAGCACACACACCTGGCCTCTCAAAACCAGAGCACACACACCTGGCCTCTCAAAACAAGTCCACACCTGACCTCTCAAAATCAGTCCACACACACCTGGCCTCTCAAAACCACACACACCTGGCCTCTCAAATCAGAGCACACACTTGACCTCAAGTTATTATTAGACCAGAGAGGGAGAGAGAGAGAGAGAGAGAGAGAAAGGGAGAGAGGTGTAATTTGCCCTCAGCTGTCCAGTGCCCTTCTTCAACAGCACACATGCACGTACGCACGCCCTCTCTCTCATTCGCACTCACACACACACACACGCACGCACGCACGCACGCACGCACACAGTCTCACTCTCACACACATCCCCTCTCTCTCTCTCTCTCTCTCTCTCTCTCTGTCTCTCTCTCTCTCTCTCATGCACCCGCGCACTCGCACACACACAAACACAAACACGCACAGATCAATAAAAACAAACTTGGTATTTAGTTGCATTGACATTCCTGCCCACCCCCCCCCCCCCCTCTGCTCCGGAGCGCCCCCTGGCTGACTCTGGTCTCTCTCTACCCCTCTCTCTGTCTCTCACACACACACACACACACACACACACACACACACAGCCTCTGCAGTCTCTGTCTACCTCGCTCCACCTCTCTACCTGTCTCTGACACACACAAACACACACACACACATATGGACACACACACGCGCGCATACATACTCATATATTCAGTGACACACACACACACACAGTGTTTACCAGAGTGGGGGGTATGGTGAAAAATAACTAGGCCTGTCTGTCACCCCGGCCGCCCGCCCAGCCCTCCCACTCCACTGAGCAGCACCCAGTGTTTAACTGGGAAATTAAGGGGTCCCTTCCTGTCAATCAAACGCAGAGATGCATATTATGAGCTGAAAGAGAGCGGGTTTTCAGGGAACTGGGTGGGCTGTCATATCGAGACCCACTCTGTCCTTTTTAACCAGGACACTGAGGTGACCTGATTCTAACCCATAGATTCAGATCGTTGCACAGAATACTGGTTTCATTATAATCATAATTATTATTTGTATTATATGAATCATTCTATAAATGCTGCTGTTTATCATTCTTGCTGCTTTTCCTGTATCCATTACTGAATGCTCGTATAATATTTCATGGTGTTATGTTGCTGTTTACTGTTTAAAATGCAAACGTGGTCTCTAATCTAAACACGAGCCCACGCTGGGGAACGTCCCTCTAATCTAAACACAAGGCCACGCTGGGGAACGTCACTCCTATCTAAACAGGAGCCCACGCTGGCGAACGTCCCTCTAATGTCCCCTGACGAACCCACGCCTAGCAGCCTGCGCTATGCAGGGACAAACTCCTTAGAAGGGAGACCTAGTACGCTATAGCAACAAGCTGGTGGCATTTATCCCTTCTCCATGTCGTTAGCATGTTGTTAGCATGTTGTTAGCTTGTCGTTAGCATGTCGTTAGCGTGTCGTTAGCTTGTCGTTAACCATATTTGAGAATCAAGTTCCAAGCAGTTACAGTAAGAGGCCTCACGAGAGAGAAGTACACAAAGACAGAAACACCACATCTAGTGTGTGATGTCTGTGATAAGCGCTGACAAAGACATGAAGACTTTGTTAAAACCCTGTTCATCATTGAAATAGAGATGATGTTGTGGAGGAATCCTGATGCAGTGAAGACAGACTGCTGTTTGGAGGGATGTGGTTAATGACCAGGAAACGATTCGCGAAGTGAAAGAGAAGTGTGTGTGTGTGTGTGTGTGTGTGTGTGAGACAGCAGAAAGGAGTGTGACTTTGGTGTGTCTGGTGTTTGGTGATAACGTTGGATATTCATTCTGTAGATACTGTATTCTGAGATAATTATTAGAATCACAACAAACTGTTTGGCCAACAACCATATGTTTTAATATTAAGGATGTTTTTACATGTTGGAGCATTAAATAATGAAGTTCTATTATTCCATGTTTCAGCAGTTTACTTACTTTAGGTGACGCAAAGACCGCCACATGTGTTGAAATCTCCACTCTCCACTTGTGAAGTGGAGGCATCGGTTACCATGACTACGCCTGTCCGTCCCAGCAGGAGTCCATCGACCCCGTCTGTAAACAGGAAGTGGACCGCCCTTCCTGGGCAGATGTTGTCTGACCGGTCGGTTACCGTGCAGACAGAAGGGAGAGTAAGAAGCAGATAAATAATACCAATGATCAAACTGTATCTCCAGCCAGAGGGCCTATCCCTCATCTTGTTTCTTGGTCGTTACAGAAGACAGAGCAGCAGCCATTTTGAAAGTCATTAAGCAACTTCTTTTCTGATCACTGCAGTGGCAGAGGGAGGAGGGGGAGGGGGCGGGGAGATCGAGAAACCCTGGATCAGGTGTGGACTGGGCTGAGGGGAGAGGTAAAAAAAGACTGGAATGGATTCAATCCACTCCAGAGGTTAGGGAATCCAATTTACCAGATCGGTGTTTAAACACGGAAGATCAAAACTCATCGGAGAGGGAGTGTGTTTCAAGACCGAGAAGGGGAGAGTAAGGATGTGCGGGCTGAAGAAGTAAGACTCAACAGTATGTGTGTGGTGCATGTCTGCAGTAGGGACACCATCAATCTGCATAATTATATTATACATAATGTGCTGGGAGTGGGACAAACATTAGCCTGACATCGTCAATTCGGAATGCATATTTAGCCTGGAACCTCTCGGTTCACTTTCCATTTCCAACGGGCGCAGACCAGCATGCCTCTGGAGGCATCTGGAAAGACCTCCGACCTCCGACCAATTAGCAGCAGCCAACTTGTTTCTCAGCGGCGCTCCCTGTGGGGCGCTCGACTGTGCAGTCATCATATCAAACCCACCCTAGTATTAGATAAATGGTTGTGATTGGCCTGAACATAGCACATGGAAAGGATGTGAAAAAAAAAAAAGTTAATAGAATGATTCAATAACAAAGAATTGGCTGGGTATAGGGTTAGGATTAGAATTAGGATTATTTCTGTCAATTTGTGAGTCCCTAAAGACTCCAAACCAGACTCATTATGGTCAGGAGACGTTAGGGGCCCCTCAAGGGGCCAGCTGGCCGGCGGGCTGCAGACTCAGTAGGCAGGTCCATAGCATTAAAACTACTGATTTAAATCTATCCTTTGAGAAGTGACCAACATGTCCTCTGCAGTACGAACAATATCACATCCCATAATCAGCCACCAGCCCTGGCTTTGGGCCGGACTGTTTTATTTAAAAAGGTTTGCACAACAGTCGTCAAAGTTGCGCTCATTGTCGGAGATGCCGCCACCTCACACCTACTCTGACAGCGTGTGTTAACCTGACATTGTGTATGGTGTCACCCTAGGTGTATATATAGATACAGCCCTCCTAAGGGTGTGGTATAGGGGCCCTAGGGTTAGAGTTAAAGGGCAGAACCCTGCTAGATTATTCATGCAGGGCCGAGTGAGCTTGTGTGCTTGTCTGCCAGCGAGCGACGAGAGCAAGCGATTCATTTCCCTGCAGTGTGCCAGAGCAAATCAAACAGGACACGTCTGACCTGCCATGGAGCAAAGTCATCTTACCCATTGATCCTGCGGTGGGCATCCATAATGAATGTCACTGATGTAGGAGAGTTCTGATCATAAACCGGACATCTCCTCACCCCCTTCCTCTGATCGTCAGTGATCGCGCGCTGTCTAGAAACATCATCAACATATGAATATTTGATTCCCCTCATTTCTTTCATCTTAAAAAGTACAAACGTAAAGTTGCTTTCGGCTTTTCTAATGTTCAGAGGGGATGTTTGTTGAAGCGAGAGAGGGCCAACCTCTTCAATAGCTCTGCCAAAAGACAGGAAAATACATGCAGAAGACTTATGTTGAGTATATCTCTTAAAAACGTATTTATATCCTTAAGCATCCATTTCCTATGTGGCTTGTTGCAGCTCAGTAATGATGTTATTGACAACCAATATATCAACAAAGTAATATCACACATAGTCTATCTCAAAGGGACTGGTCTGAGCCACGGTTTGAAAACCACTGGTCTGCATCAGGTGTTGATGGGAGATGTTCCAATTAAGACGGGAGCGATTAGTGTGCATGTTAATGTGATCGTCGGTTAGCATCTGTTAGCATCCGTGCTCATCCAGCCTTCTGGTCGGCCGAGGGCAGCTCTGCTGTGGCTGCAGACAGGCGGCTAATCGGCTAACAGCCTGTCCTGGAGACAAGGGCTTAGTCATTAGACCGGGGTCATCATGGGGGCCTCCTTAGGGGGTCCCGACAGACCAGCACACTCATGCACGCACGTGCAAGCATGCACACACACACACACACACACAGAAACATAAACACACACACACACACACACACACACACACACACACACACAGAATTAACGAATTATGATGGATGTGTGTGGTTTCTACTTCTGTTTAAAGCAGAGTTCTTTGGGGCCTACTGTTTGAATTTTCTTAAATATGTAATAACTTAACAATGCAGTTAAATGATTGTATCTCTGTAATTCAGAGACTATAATGTAAATGAGGGGAATGTACTCTAATCTATGGGTTCTATGGAGCCTTGGAAACAGCTCAATCAAATGAATTCAATGCTTGTTTAATTACTTTCATCACCACCAATGTGCAAGATGCTAATCCCTTTTATGAACTCTTGTGTGTGTGTGTGTGTGTGTGTGTGTGTCCATTGTGAGTGTGTGTGTCCATTGTCGATATTACAGCCAACGAACTACGCAGAATATATGGACAAAGTGTAATACACACAAACAAAAAAATACAATTGAACTGGTTCACACACTGAATGACAACTTGCTAGAAAGTGTTCTTAGAGACTCTCCAAACACTCCTGACATTGTTGTTGTTGATGATCTTTTAAAAACTATTGTGATTCTGGAAGTGGGTTGTTGCTTTGACATGTACATGGACCTGTGTTTCTCAGACAAAATGATAAAATACCAGCCATTAACTCATGCTCTTTCAGTAGGTGGTTATAGCACAAAACTGGTTGTACTTATTTATGGTAGCCTTGGACACGTTCATAGACTCTGTGTTAGAGGATTGCAAATTGCTGGACTTAATAACAAATCCAAGCAAATAGCCAAATACTGCTCTGTGTCAGCAAGCATAGGCAGTCTGCATGTATGGAGAAGGTGGTGCCATCTCTACCCCTGATAACTGTATTTATTTCCTGATTTGCTTGGCTGTAAAGACTTGCACAGTGTTTGTGTTGCTGTGTGAGACATAAATGGGCTCTTTATTAATATTGTGTCGTTGGTCATTCCAAATAAATGAATTAAATGTGTGTGTGTGTGTGTGTGTGTGTGTGTGTGTGTGTCAGGCTCTAGAATTATGCAGGACTTAAGGGTGAAGCGACCCCCATCTTACCTCTGACCTGCGTGCGTGTGTGTGCTTCCATGCTGTGTGCGTGCGTCCATGCGTGTGTGTGTGTGTGTGTGTGTGTGTGTGTGTGTGTGTGTGTGTGTGTGTGTGTGTGTGTGTGTGTGTGTGTGTGTGTGTGTGTGTGTGTGTGTGTGTGTGTGTGTGTGTGTGTACGTGAGAGCGTGTGGTCCGGTCTCTCCTGCTGGTGGAAACTTTAGCTCGTGTTTGTCGCGTGTAGTATGAGGTCATCCGGCGTGTAGCGGTGCGGTGTTTTGTTTGGGTCTTGGTCTGAGCCGTCTTAACTGTGAGCCGCTTGGAGCCTCGAGACGGACGCGATAAGATCACAGACACCAGATGGCGGCCGAAACACGCACGCACGCACGCGCGTACACACACACACACACACACACACACACACACACACACACACACACACACACACACACACACACACACACACACACACACACACATCACGGATCAATATTTGAATATTTTATTTTTAATAAAATATCATTGAGCATTTAACACATTTACTACATTTGTTTTCGTTGAGAGAAACGTAGGCTTTCAATAAGAAAATATCTGTGACATTTTGAACGTTTTATTTGAGTCGAGTTTTAAATGGTGCTCTATAAGTCGTTATAGGGACGGCCATCCATAACATTTTAATTTAAAATGAAACGTTAAAAATGTCAACGATCTTTTGGAGAGTTGGATTTAACGGTCCCACAACAGGTCTAAACACACACACACACACACACACACACACACACACACACACACACACACACACACACACACACACACACACACACACACACACACACACAACCTTGCAGCCAGTTTAGGCAAAACCGGCGAGCAAACCGGAAAAGCGACCCCCCCCTCTCGGGAAGACGGATTGGTAAAGTCTCAATCCCGCAGGCGCGGCCCCGCTCCAGAGGTTCCTCTGCGCGCGGCCAGTTGCCAGGGTTTCCGCGCGCGTGCCCCAGTCGCCACGGACCCGCGCGCCCCAGTCACCGCGCCGCCGTGTAGTAGCAGCAGCGCGAGCAGCAGCGTCGGTTAGATATGGCGGCGGACCCGCACCCCGACTGGCTCGCCCGCCTGCCGTCTTCGTGGAGTTACGGAGTGACTCGGGACGGACGGATATTCTTCATCAAGTAAATATCTCTCGGATAGCAGCGCATGGATGTGTATTGGCTCTTCTTTCGATCATTTTTCCCCCTCCATTTTGGTTCACCTTCTTCCTCCCCCTCCGTTTCTTTACCAACAGCGAAGAAGCCAAAAGTACAACCTGGCTGCATCCCGTTACCGGAGAGGCCGTCATCACCGGCCACCGGAACACGCCAGGTAACCGCCGCGGTCGAGCCCTGACCCCCCGCGGTCACACACGCCTCCTCTCGGGGTCGTTTTCCGGGCGAACCGGGCGAACGGGAGACTTTGCGCTCCGAAACGCGAGAAGACGAAACAATGTTGGCGCTCTGCAGCAGCAACAGCCTCCCCTGCCGCGCGCAGCGCGCGGGTTCCTCTGGAACGGTAGCTCGCGGTCGCAAAGTGAGCGCGTGAGCGATCGATCAGAGGAGCTCGGGCTGATCAGCGCGCGGTGAGAAGACTGAGCCGATCAGAGGACCGTGTGCGCGCAAATATATCGATCAGAGGAACCGGCGCGCGCAGAGCCATCGATCAGAGGCGCCCCGCACGCAGCGCGCGCTTGGCTCCTCTGATCGATAGCTCGCGGTCACTTTGCGACACACTTTTAAAAGTTCCGTCACGTAGCGGGCTAGGTGTAGCCCGCCTCACCGCGCATGACCCGCCCGCGGTGACATCTGACACGGTTCTCCTCGGCGTCTTCTCAATGGGTCGCCGCCCCCGAGGATGTTATGACAGCTCGAGATGCGTTGTCTGGTCGCATCTTTGATTGAGAAAAAAAATGTTTTTTTTTTCGTAATTAAGCCCCCCAATGCAGCCTATTGGGTCCCTTCTCTGTGCAGAAGCGATATTCTGCAAAGGCGAATCGTAAAAACAACACGCACAACACAGCACAACGATAGCAGACCGAGATACGCGGGTGTAACGCAATCAGCTCGCACCATCTCTGCATGCAAAATAGGTTCCAGCCCGTTTAGATGGCGGGAGGAGAGAGGATCGAGTCCCTTTCATAATGTGGGAAACCCACATCATCCTACTATGACACACAAGGTGTGTGTGTGTGTGTGTGTGTGTGTGTGTGTGTGTGTGTGTGTGTGTGTGTGTGTGTGTGTGTGTGTGTGTGTGTGTGTGTGTGTGTGTGTGTGTGTGTGTGTGTGTGTGTGTGTGTGTCCCCGCAGCTATCGTCGTCGCATCAGTCAACAGCTGCTTATGTTTTTGCTTCTCGTTGCCGTTTTTTTCTTTTTCTCAAGTGCACATTTTGTCTCCCCCTCACTCCCTCCCTCACCCCCCCCCCCCCCCCCCCGCCTCGCAGATCTACCGACGGGATGGGAGGAAGGATACACGTTCGAGGGCGCACGCTGCTTCATCAAGTGAGTGAATCCTAATGAGATGGGGGGGGGGGGGGTGTGTGGGAGCCACTCACTTGGTCTCTGTCTCTGCCTCAGAGGGCTCGCTTTGTTTGGATCAAGCCCAGTGATTTCCCCTTGTCACACAAATCATGCTGCACAGATACACAAACTTGCACACACACACACACACACACACACACACACACACACACACACACACACTCCTATGCACAGACCTAGCCCTGCCTGGACACACACACACTACACCTGTGTGCTGCTGCCACTAAAGCACAGCCTTGCCCATCCTCAGCTCCCTTCTGCACTCTCTTTGGTCGCTCACACTGTCTCTCTCTTTCACTCTATCTCTCACTCTGTCTTTTCAAGATTCGGTCCTTCTCTCGCTCTCTCGCTCCCTCTCTGAGGGTTGGGAGGTTGGCTGCCATGAGGACATTAGTGTAGACTGTGACTCAACCTGCGCCGAACAGGCTCTACTTGTTAGTGTGCGTGTGTGAGAGAGTTTGTGTGTGTGAGAGAGAGGGAGAGAGAGACAGTCTCTGTGTGTGACAGAGCTTCTGTAGAGCTATCGGCGCCAGCTTCTTGTGTACGTTTACATTTTGTGGACCTGTCTGACTACAAAAAATGCCTTGCAGCACACACTCCCTCAAACACACTCACACACAAACACCCTATCACAAACTCACACAAACTCAAACGCACGGACAGGCTCTTGAAATAAACCTATTTCGCCTTTTAGCTGATTTATTTGATAGCTTCTCCACTTAGTCGTTTTTTATCAGTGGCCATTTTAAGACCAGCAACTGACACATATGGAGAGCTAATATAGGCGATCTATTAATAGCCTCAAACCACTGCTCCATGCACCACTGTGCACAAACACGCGCACACACTGTCATATAGCTCCGCTGATGGACTTTAAAGAAACACACTATGTTTTCCCCAAGTTGAGGAATTGCAATGTTGGCAAATAGATTCTGTCTCTTCACAGCTGCACGGCGACCTTAAATCAATCAGTATCACCATGCACGAGGGGCCTATCTTTGCATCATTGATATGATCTGGTAGTCATGCACATGCAACACATGCACGCCTCCTGTATTTTTGGAAAGGTCCTCCAGATCACAGCCATCCACATACGCTCCTAATGCTGCTATAGAGCGATCGTATCCGTGGACCTGAACCGCACTAATGATAGGACGGCCTGTTGTCCAAAAAGCAAAAAGCCAGCTATGCCTCATCGTTACGTAAGGGCTTCTCTTGACCACAATGAGCCGCATTGGACTCCAGCAACAACCGCTGTCTTGTGTGCAGGAGAATGTGGGGAGGCCAGCATTCTGCACAATCTCCTCACAGCCTTTTGCATTCCTCCCAAATACTTCCCTGGTCAGCCGCAGCTCCGCTCTGCACAGCACAGACAGGGCTCTCTTCCTCGGTGGGGAGCGCATTCATCCGGCCTGCCCTTCTCTGCAGCCTCCTCCAGGTCGGAGAGGAGTTCACAACCTTTGACCTGAGAGACCCTACTTCATACTTGATATGTAGACTCCCCTCTCCCCCCCCCCCCCCCCTCCTCATTTCAAGCATTGCGGTGCAGCTGTGGCGGCATGGGGCTCAGGAGGGGGAGTGGGTTGGCTGGTAACCGGAAGGTTGCTAGTTAGATCCCCGGCTCCTCCTAGCTGTGAGAGTGTCGCGGAGTCCCTGAGCAAGACTCCTCACCCTGACTGCTCCCGACGAGCTGGATGTCGCCTTGCGTGGTTGACACCACCGTCGGTGTGTAAATGTGTGCATGAATGGGTGAATGTTAGGCAACGTTGTGAAGCGCTTTGAGTGGCCACTGGTTAGAGAAGCACTGTATACATGCAGTCCGTTTACCATTGCTGGCCCTACACTAGGACTCTGGTCCTACACTGGGGCTCTGGACCCAGTTTAGAGTGATCTTGTTCATTGCGATGAAAGAGATTCAAACATTTTCACGGTGAAACGGGTTCAACACTTTCACCCTTCGACCGCAGTTGACCCCCCATTCTCCATGAGAACCGGCCCTTCTAGTGAGCGCCACACTCACAGCTGAAGGGAGGCCTGTGTGTGTGTGTTGGATGAGGAGGTAATTGCACACTAGACGGTATTAAACCCTGTCCTCGTGCTGGTTGAAGCAGCACTACAGCGTCATGCCCTTCAAGGTCAACGTTGGCCTCCTCCTTGTTTGTCTGACCTCACCGGTCCAGAACACCATCCCATAATGAGCACGGGTCTGGCTGGCAGGGAGTGATGTCATCGAGAGCTCAGAGGGAAACATCACACTCAGCAAATAGCTAAGACACCTTGTGCAAAAAAAAAAAACACTGCATGCAAACATCGACTCTGTTTCCGCTGAAAAATCGCTGGTCAATATTTTCACAATACGGAGTAGATGTTGCAGACTGTGAGGTTTTTCTCATCTCGCGTATGAAGGGGGCCCCTGGAGTGTGTTTTAATAGAAAGTAGCTGAGTGTGACAGTTCATCTCCGGGCTCAGGAGCAAGGGAGGAGCAGACGGGGGAAGCTAGTTTGGGCTGTTGATGAGTGGTAGCATCGTGTTCGTTTGTCTCTTGTCCTACATCGGTTAATGGAATAATCACATTGTTATGGAGCTGTTTTTAAAGAGGCTGTCTGGGTACGGTGGCCGAGAAGGGTCACAACACATGCAAATGCCGCAACACATGCATATACAGAAAACACCTGCAAATTCAGAAAACACTTTCATCGATTACACAACACGTGCGCTGGAAATTCCAAAACACGAGCAAATAGGGAAACGAACTGCAAGTAATGACAACGGAAATGTTTCCGGGGAGACCATAATCAGTGACGGACCCATATCCGGTTCAATTACGAACGTCTTCAGTCATTGGATTGCATAGATATATATACTAGCTGTGTTCGAAATCGTTCCCTATCACGGATATTGTGCACTATATAGGGTGCTCGCCATTTTGTAGTGCTATTCAAATTCTCAGTGGTTAATTTCATTCACTCTATAGTGGACTATAAAATACTCAAAATTTGAGTGAACATATGATGTTCCCTACACGTTACTCCCGTATACCACAATGCAATGCGGGCGCATTTACTGATGCAAATGACATTCAGAAATGTTCAGCATAGTGTCTGAATTCTCGTTTGTACATTCCCTATATAGTTCACTATATCATAAACACTATAGAAGGAATAGTGAGTGAGGGAATAGGGAAGGATTTCGAACACAGCTACTGACTGAGATATCGCATTCGGCTTCTAAGCATGCATCAACAATGCCGCGGGGTAACCACCCACCTGAATGAATGAACGTCGATGGGGCAGAGGTCCTTTCCCAGTCTAAATCACTCTAAAACACCTTATTTTAAGGCAATATTCAAGCAGGTTGGTTTCTGACATAGGTCAGACGTGTAATGATAGTAAAAAATAAAAAAATAAAGTATTTTTAATTTATTTTTAGTAGCATTACCACAAACACATGTTTGACCCGACCCGATTGAAGATTTCCTAATAAAATGTGTTTTAGAGTGATTTTGACTGGGAAAGGACTTCTGTCCCATCGACATTCATTCATTCAGGTGGGTGGTTACCCCACGGCAAGATGACGGCGGCATTGACGTATATGTTCCACTGAACAGTGCAGCTCAGGCGATATCTAGTAAGTGTATATATATCTAGTCAGTATATATATCTATGATTGGATTGTGCTACAATAGGTACGTGATTCTCTTTTATGACAGACTTGTCGATGTGCCTTGTCGATGCTCTGATAACAAAGTGGTTTTGTGTGTTTTCAACATATTAAGTCATTGTCCCCATAATGTATTAGTCCATGCAGATAATAAAGAGCACATTGATAAGTCTGTCATAATAAAAGAGAAACACGTACCTCTTGTAGCACAATCCAATGACTGAAGACGTTCGTAATTGAATAGAACCGCCAACCGGATATGGGATGTCACTGATTATGGTCCCCCCGGAAACATTTCCGTTGTCATTACTTGCAGGTGTTTTCTGAGTTTGCTTGTGTTTTTCTGAATTTGCAGGTGTTTTCTGAATATGCATGTGTTTTGGAATTTGCAGCGAACGTGTTGTGTAATTGATGAAAGTGTTTTCTGAATTTGCTGGTGTTTTCTGTATATGCAGGTGTTGTGGTGTTTGCATGTGTTGTGACCCTTCTCGGCCACCATATCTGGGGCCTGGTTAGCTTAGCTGTTATGTTGCTTGGGACATGGTATGGGGACTTGCCTGGCCCTGTAGTCACAGATCAGGTTTTAGATCTCCCCCGGGATGTTATTCACATGTTGTGATGAGTCACAGTGATGTGATTCATATGTTGTGATGAGTTACTAGGATGTCATTAACATGTTATTCACATGTTGTGATGAGTAACAAGAATGTGATTTACATGTTGTGATGAGTAACAGGGATGTTATTCACGGGTTGTGATGAGCTACATGGATGTTATCCACATGTTGTGATTATATTCACATGTTTTGATGAGCTACAGGGATGTTATTCACAGATTTTGATGTTATTCACATGTTGTGATGTTATTCACAGGTTGTGATGAGCGTTTGAGGGATGTTATTCACATTATGAGCGTCTCTGATTGGATTTGACAGCTGAAAGAAAACTTTTACCTTTATGTCAGTGTGTGTGTGTGTGCGTGCGTGCGTGCGTGCGGTGAGCCTCAACAGAAGGTCCTGCTCTGCTGACACTTAAGTCTCCGCCTGACTGAACCCAAACCTGAACCCCAACTTCTCTCCTTTTCTCTCCCCTCCCATCGCCTCCGGTTTCAGGGCTTGTTTTTATTCTCTTCTGTTTTTCTTGTCTGATCCTTCCCCTCCTCCTCTCCTCTCCCCCCCCTCCTCTCCGTCTCTCCTCTCCCCCCCCCACTCCCCTCCTCCTCCCCCTGTCTTGTGGCTGGCTCTCCGCATGCTCCTCTGAGTTCTGTGACATCAACCTCATCATCGTCCTCCTCAGTGGGCTGGCCGGCTCCCAGAGGCCACAAGCTGATCCCGCTAACACGTCAGAGCCCTGAGACGGCAATCGTGGCCGACACACGCTTGGCCACGCCTCCTCCCCCACACACACACCCACACCCACACATACACATACACACGTGCGCGCCCCATTTATCAACCGCTTGGCTTGTGTTGTCGTGGCTCAGCATTTCTAATTCACGCTGCTCTGGCTGGGTCCTCCCAAAGCCCCAGCTGATGCACACACACACACACACACACACACACACACACACACACACACACATACACACCCACACACACTTTTATATATTGACGGACATCCTGCCGCGGTGCCTGACGATCCGGTTCTGTGGCTTTGTAGGATGGGTTCAGGCGTGATTTGAGTTCAGACATTTGACTGTTATTTGCGTGCCGCTAACTGCTGGTGTTAAGTGTTTGTCGCTAGGATTCTTGTCAACTTGTCCACCGTGCCTATTTGACAACCGGCAATTTTAAACAAATTCTTGTAGCCTGTCATCGGACAGCATTACCCAATTCCTGGCAGCGTGACGTGTGTCACAATTTAAATAAATCAGACATCTTTGAAATGCATTTTGGGTAAATCTTGAAACATTGCCTGGCATTTTGAGGTGAGGGTGAGGGTGGAGCCTGGGCGGAGGTGGTGGTGAAGCTTGTGTTATCAATTTAGACACGCTGCAGACGTCCTTCCTGAAACCTGATTTATGGGGAAAGGGGAAAACAACACAGAAGGCTATCGATCAATAACCTCAGACCGCGGCCGGCCGGCCTTATCCCCCAGCACCGGAGGAGCACATGGGGGCAGACATTCAACTGGCTCTGCAGCTTTATTTATAGGGAAATCAATAAAGAAATAGAGAAAAACCTCCAGTAAAACATATGCTAGTTGCCATTGCTATGGGTTGTCACATGATCTATGCGTCCCGGTTACCCCACAAACCATCACACACACAGGCAGCTGTCCACGCATTCTCTGGGTTTGTAAAGTCTCTGGGTTTTTGCTAAAGGACGCCATGTCAGTCTAGCCGGCATGCAAATGAGTAAACCGGCAACCCTCCAGTTGCAGATGACCCGCTCAGCCTAGAGCCTAGAGCCATGTGACTCGTCCTAACACACACACCTGTTGGACATGAATGTGAAGTGGGGCGCTGTCATGCAGTCCACAACGAGCGAGTGGGCGGACGAGCTAATGTACAAGCTAAAGTTTGCTAACTAACATCAGGACGCCTATAAGGCTGACCTACTGATAGTGTGAGCTAGGGATGGGTCAGAATATTTGATTATTCGATTATTCGTTCCCGAGGGTCAAAGCCGATTTTTAACATTTGGACCGTTAACATTTTTTCCCATTCAAATAAACAAGAATTAACAGACGGAACTAATGTTGGTTCTGTAGCACTAGTCGTTTTTTTTTATGATTATTAATCATGTACAGAAAAACAATATACACAAGCATAAATATTAATATATATGCATACAACACAAACACTGATCACTGTTAAAGTTTTTTTTTTTTCTGTTTAAGATAAGTGATTAAGTGATTAAGTTGAGTGATTTCTTGCCGATGATCCATGGCTGCCTTTGTGAATGTCGGCACACATCGAATAATCGATTATTCGTTCATACCACCCACTGATTATTCGACCATGAAAATTTTGAGTTATTCACATCCCTATGGGGTCAGAACAGTCTCATTAATAATGAAAGCACAGAGAAGGATTCACAAATGTATTTTGTGATTTATATATAAATTATTCTCTTCTACATTTCAATGCACACACAAATGGATATCGGCATGTATAAATATAAAATAAATCCATAAACAAAAATAAGTTTCACAAACACATTTCTGATCCACACACAAATGTGTCTTGTTTTAAATAAATGTAATATAAATCCATAATATTTGCAATTTTAATAAAAAATGTATTTGGATGTTACATTTGTATACAAACTGTTAAACTTGAATTTACAAGATGCTTTTCATTTGTGAACTTTTGCATTTGTATGTGAACTGGTCTGTATTTATATGTGGATTTTTGAGACGCTCCTGAAGTGGCTGGATTCACAAATGCATTTTTTTCAACAAGGAACTTTCTGTAGCCAATCAGATGCCTCCCTCGTTTTCAGCCAATCGCATGACTGCAGTCCAACGAGGGGTACCTCACCATGGCCAGAGCACAGCATGTTCTCTGCACATTTTGCGTTGCTTTTCGGTAAAATAAAAAAAAAGTTATCGAACTTCACTGGTAAGAGTTCAGCCTCAACATGGCGTCTGGTAATGTCAATCCCGATTCAAGTGTAAGTGAAAAATGTCTAGGCGTGCATGAATAATGCATCATGAATGTATTGTAGCGTTTTAATACTACCGTTACCGAGGTACGCGTAACTAGGTACCCCTCGTGGGATTGTCATGTGATTGGCTGAAAACGAAGGAGGCATCTGATTGGCTACAGAGAGTTCCTTGGTGAAAAAAATGCATTTGTGAATCCAGCCGTGTCAGGGGAGTCTCAAAAATCCACATATAAATACAGACCAGTTCACACACAAATGCAAACAAGTTCACAAATGAAAAGCGTCTTGTAAATTCAAGTTTAACAGTTTGTATATAAATGTAACAACATTCAAATACATTTTTGATGAAAATTGCAAATATTTTTTAAATTCATATATTTATGGATTTATATTACATTTATTTAAAACAAGACACATTTGTGTGTGCATCAGAAATGTGTTTGTGAAACTTATTTTTGTTTATGGATTTATTTTACATTTATACATGCCGATATCCATTTGTGTGTGCATTGAAATGTATTTGTGAGAAGAGAGTAATTTATATATAAATCACAAAATACATTTGTGAATCCTTCTCTGTGCATTCATTATTAATGATACTGACCCCATACATCCCCAGTATGAGCTAACGTATGCTAACTAACAAGCTTGTGTACACGCGCATGAGGCCACCCTGCTGATCGTGTGCTAATGTATGCTAACTAAGCGGCTGCATGCAACAGGACACCTAGAGGCCGCCCTGCTGATAGTGGGGGGGGGTTCGAAAATGACAAGTCCAGCAGTGTGTGGGCGTGTGTGTGTCAGTCGTGATTGCAGTGTTTTGGGTTGGAGACTCCACACTAAAGTGGGTCATTGTCTGGGTGGGGCCGTTGTAATGATATATTGTTTCCTGCTCAAAACACGGTGGATTCGAGTCCGTCCACACCACAGTGTTCCAGAGATGGACGAGCCGCCCGCTCTAAAATGCCCGCTCTCCCGTCTAAATGCGACACCCTTTTTTTAAGTGTGTTAATGTTTAATGAAGTTCTTAATTATTGAACACATCACACACGTCTGCAGCATCTGGGCAACGACACCAAAGTGTCAGACAGTCCATTATGCAACATATGACTTTGTGTCTGTTATTCATGACTCACGAACCAGTTGAAGCTCCCTAACAAAGCGCTCAACCGGCGGATGTTCTGATCAGGACCTCGTACGAGAACCTGGGAAGGAGCTGGAGAAGGAGTTTCATAAGGAACGGCTGATTGTGTCAAGCTGTGTGGAGACAGGAGGACGGAGTCGTTCATCACTTGTGTTTACTGGGATGTGTTTACTGGGATCCTGACATGATTTGTTTGAAGGGCTTAACTGACGCACACACGCATAGCGCGCACGCACGTGCGTGTTTGCTAACAAACTGTTAATCCCCTCGTGTGTGTGGTTGGAAACATCAAACCCAAACTTAAAATAGTAATGTTCTGTTAATACATCACCATTATCTATTGAAGGAAGAAACTTTCCTCCCTCGATATTTATACAACATTGCACGCATTTTCATGGAGTAAAATATTCACAAGATATTGTAATCCATTTGCCCTCGGTCTTCATTTGTTCAGAACACACACACACACACACACACACACACACACACACACACACACACACACACACTGACTCAATGAAGGGAAGCTGACAGATCTGGGATACTCTGTGAGTAATTAGTCATTAACTAACCTCTCCCATGATTTGCTCTGTGATGAGCGTTGTCACTGATTCAACAACTTAAATGAGTGAATTTCTCTGACGATGATTCTGGGGAATTTACAGTATTATAAACCATTCGTGAATGAAAACTCATTTTGAAGTAGACCGACGGAATTATGGAAAGCTTAGAAATAAATGTCACCACACAATCTTATATCTAGGACAGCACTAGTGATATTGGCCCAGAAGTGCGCTGGGTGAATCTATTCTTAACTGTGATAAGCTTCAACATGTTGCAGTATTGTTGATGGAGATAAGAGGGGGATGCTGTGGGCTTCATATGCTAAACACAGGTTTAGCATATTTCCAGGTGACGGTTGAAGTAATTACACTCATTTAAAATGAAGCAGAGCTGAGCATAAAAAAATGCCACTTAGAATAAAATATATATATTTTTCAACTTTTCGCTTAGTATCTTTCTAGAGTTACTCATTTTGGAATTGGGTCATTTTGTGACCGGTCTGTCTACTTCCAAACACAGTTTGGTTTCCTCAGTTTCATATTATTCAATTATCTTTGCCAGCTCTGATTTAGAAAGAGCAGCCGTTGTTATGGTCTGGATTTGACTGTTTGATCAACTTCCTCAATGTGTGAGCCAAAGGTGACATCACACCCCCCCCTTCCTCCCCCTCCCTCCCTGTGTGTCGCTGATGGGTGTGTCTGTCTGTCTGTCTGAGGTCTGCTCTCACTTCACCAGAGCCCTTCTCAAAACAGTGGAGTTGGCCACCAAACAAGTTAGTCGGCTACTAGCCCGCTCTCACAGCTGTCAAGTCACCAACTACTGGTTAACCCCTGACGAGTAAAGGTAATGGTCTATCTTGTCACGAGTTAACCACTAGTTTGTGACTCGATGCCTGGGAAAATGGGCCGTAAATGTTGGGTTTAGAAAGCCTGTTGAGATGACTGCTTGTTAGCGTAACTAACTAGCAGCACATGCATAGGCCAAAGTACGGCCTTTAAGGCTTTCACTGGTGTCTGCACAAGGAAGAGATCAGAAACAAACACACGCAGCATTATCCACGCCTTGTTGTTCACCTCCCCATGACTCCTCCCTCCAGCCATCTGCCAACAGGAACGGCGTTGACCTGTGATTGGCCCTGATACGCCCTCCTCCGGAACGGCGTTGACCTGTGATTGGCCCTAACACGTCCTCCTCAGGAACAGCGTTGCCCTGTGATTGGCCTTGATACGTCGTCCTCAGGAACGCCGTTGACCTGTGATTCGCCCTGATACACAAGCGTTAGGAGACTTACAGTTTCATTTACATTTAGGTCATTTAGCAGACTCTTTTATCCAAAGCGACTTACAATCAGTGCATTTGTCAGATCTCAGATATCACTGCCGGTACAGTAAGGATGTTCATAAAACCAAGTGCCAAGCACTAACAATCGCTAGGTTGACTCATTCCCCGTATACAACAAATTTAGCTAGGATAAGATGCTACACAGTGCAATCAGTAAGTACTATTTTTAAGTGTCAGGGTGTACAACATACAATAAGTGTGCAAGACGGTTGTGGGGGGGGGTCAAGAGGGGTCTCACAACTGAAAACTTGAGTTGAGATGTTTTCACCGTCGCAGTGTGCAGGAACGGGAGGCTAGGAGAGTGTTAGACCACTGTTTTCAAACCCAGCTGCAGAGGGGGGGGGGGAGCGTGGCGTTCTCCACGTTCAACCTAAATTACCTCACCATGGGTCCTGGTGTGGACAGAAGCTCTCAGAACTATTAAGTCACGAGTGTGGCTCGCTCATCACCGTTGGTTACGGAGCAAAGTCGTCACTCTACCGTCGTGTGTTCACGTCAAACAACCCCCCTCCCCCCCTTGACGTCGGACGACGGGGGAAATTAAGACTTTATGTCCCCGTCTGTCTGCGGCTCGCTGCCCAGTATGTCCACCGTGTAGCGCGTTCAGTCTCTGGAGGGGCTGGATGTTGATGAGGAGTGTAATCAAGCAGCGGAACACACACACACACACACACACACACACACACACACACACACACACACACACACACACACACACACACACACACACACACACACACACACACACACACACACGTCTGGGGTTTATGGATTGAAAGTAACAACAAACGTCTTCATTTGAGCCAACTTTTGTGGTCTCTGAAGTCAGAAGCACATATTGACTGAACACAGCGCAGCCGTGCATGAGACACACTCCCACTGCAACCAGGACGGCCAGCCCTCAAACCAGAGCTCCGTCTAATTACTCACAGATCAGCAGATCCTCTTCTGCAAAGACCCCCTCTGACTCACTCTGACGGGCTGGCAGGCTGCACTGCTTCAGTGTTTCTCGCCCCACTCGCTCTATATCGCTCTGTATCGCTCTGATGTCTTGACAAATGCACAAATTCTACAGAGTCATGAGTTATCAGGGTGACATTTGGACTGGAGATGAGTTCCGTCTTTTTATCACTCTTGTGTTTACTGTGGTCCTGACATGATGTCATCCGCATTCATTTTAGGGGCTGAACTGCTACACACACAGACAGACAGACAGACACAGGCAAGACACTAGCTTCTTGTTTAAGAACACACTGTCCACATCACGTTCCAGTGTTTCTAACTATTGATTTTAGCTCAACCAAGTTTTTTTCAAAGCCTATTTCTTTTACTGGATTAAAGTGCATTCTGGAGCAGTGTGTGACTGGTCGTGGAATAATGGCTTCTAGGATCTGAAACAATGCACAGGAAAGGCTTAACATATTTCTTTCATTTACCTCAACTCAAGATGCAGATCCGTCGATCAATAGGCAAATCTCCCCTCTGCTTCATAGAAGGTGTGAATAAAAATGTGGGATTATACTTCTGCATCGAGCGTGGGTCTCTACATCAGTGTTGTATTGATGGGTCGCGTCCTTACGGTAGTCTATTAAACACAGAGGTATGAATGAAGCTTGAATGTGAAAACCACTCAGCTGGAGAGGGATATTATAGCGTCACCTTGACTCACGTCTACATCAGATGACACGGAGCTAACATGGCTGCTAGGTCGGTATTCCTGTGAAGACACAGAAGACACGGAACTAACATGGCCGAAAAGATGAAACAAGAGTTTTATCTCGCTCTAAAATCCCCTTTTATTATCACTTTATTCACACAGTTGACAAAGCTAACAACAGACAATACCGAACAGCACCGGCTGCAGTACAGGCAAATATAACAATGACCTCTCCAGCGAATGTGCATCTCTGTAAAGTCAGCAGGTCAGAACTATGCAGCAGAACAACTTACAAAACCTCATGTTGTTGTCAGAGACGGAGCTACCACCGTGACGGAATCTTAATATCGAGCTGGATCTGCTGCTGACGTGTGTGTGTGTGTGTCTACACCTTTTCATATTCATGCGCTATATCTCAGTATCTCTTTCACGTTTACTCTCTGTCCTCCCCTCCGTCTCTCTCTTGGTATTCTCTGTGTGTGCTTAGTGTTAGTTTCTCTGTGTGCTCTCATTCATTCTCCTACACTTCGGCGGCTGGCCTGATGTGTGCGTTGCCCAACGAGCCTTTTTACGACTCATTTAGGATTTGAAAAGCTTTCCTCTGCTGCCATTCTTCCATCCTTCTTGTGTTCTACAGGCATTCTGCCGAGCCAATGGAAAGCAGTGGCAATCGTGCATCAAAACAAAGATTAAAACATTAGCATCATCACGTTGGCCACTCTTGAGATCATCCATTAAACATTATTTTGCGACTCAATGGATTTTATTACAGGAAAACAGCCAAAAATGTTCTTCCCAGATCGGCTGTTGGGATGAGACCGTGTTCCATAGTGAGCCGGCCGTTCCTCTGTCGGGCTGCGGAGTAAATCAGACGTCAGGGACCGGGGCGGAGGAGGGGGATGACTTTGAATGACCTCTCCTGGGAAACACCATTCGTTTTACTCAGCATCCGAGGTGGTGTGTGTGTGTGTGTGTGTGTGTGTGTGTGTGTGTGTGTGTGTGTGTGTGTGTGTGTGTGTGTGTGTGTGTGTGTGTGTGTGTGTGTGTGTGTGTGTGTGTGTGTGTGTGTGTGTGTGTGTGTGTGTGTGTGAGGTGTTTAATGTGTGTTAGCCAGTGTGATGTGTTCCCATCCCCCCCAAAAATTCATCTGAGATTAATTTATCTTGCTCTCTCCCTCCACACCTCCCTCAAGCGCTAGTGTGTGTCTGCATGTCCGCGCGTGTGTGTGTCTGCGCGCGCACGTGTGTGTGTCCTCTCCAAGTGTGCAGTCCGGTATCCCTGTAGACAAATAAGAAGGCAAATTGATTCCTCGGTGAATCATGAGAGACGGCGAGTGTGGAAGCTAATGTCTGCCAGACTCGTGTGTGTCTCACAGTTTAGCGGCTTCCTAAGCGGCTATGCTAACCTTAAGCGTTGCTAATGTAATGAATTTTCGCCAAGTGTCTCTGGGGTCTGACGCAGCAGTTCTCTGGACCCCAGCGCCCGATTCCGCACTGCACGTATGTGCCCGTACTGGATGTGTGTGCTCGTAAATTAAAGCGGTGATGATTTAAAGCCGATGCAGATATCCACAGGAAGTGAGGTCACGGGTTCCCAGAGGAAGTCCACATCGTCTGTTTCCTCTCCGTCCGTCCTTGCGAGTGTCTAGAGAGCCCATCGCTGTAATTACCGGTCAGCTGAGGGCACGCACGCACGCAAGCATGCACGCATACATGCATACTGCACAACTGCAGTGTTCAGTTGATGCTGTGTCTCCGTATTGGAGTTTGTCGTTTGTAGTCAAGAAACACAGAATAATGCCAAAACACACACAAAGCCGACCGAATACACAGAATAACACTACTGTAATATTAGACTTAATGTACGCACTTACTGTATGTTGTACGTCCTAGCACTTAAAAATAGTACTTAGAATGGTGTAGCATCTTAACCTAGCTATCTTTGTTGTATACAGGGAATGGGTCAACCTAGCGATTGTTAGTGCTTGGCACTTGGTTCTATGAACGTCCTCACTGTACCGAAGGAGATATATTGTTGTTTCTCTTTCTTCTGACAAATGTACTTATTGTAAGTCGCTTTGGATAAAAGCGTCTGCTAAATGACCTTATTGTAAGTGTAAATATGGATTTCTTCATGATAATCACTGCATTGAATCCCAATCACTGTAAACACACCTCTCTCACACACACACACACACACACACACACACACACACACACACACACACACACACACACACACACACACACACACAGTGTAACAGACCAACCTGTCCCCCAAAGTGAGTGATCAGACTCTGTTGCCTCACACGCTGTGTACCTCAGTGTTCTCTGTCGTCCTCCTCCCCGCCTGCTGAGGTATCAAACCGTACGTCCAGCCGTGGTTACGACCGCCCGGACCCACCGCCTGACACTCACCGGCCGATCGGCCATCAATCTCCCCGTTCAATAAATATGCCACGTGTTTAGCGACCGCCGCCGTGTGTGGGGCGGCGTAATTGAAGCCGGAGATATTGATCAGACACACGAGCAGTGAGACATGGCCGTTGTTTTACTGCAAGGATTTAACTAGGCCTGCATTGAGAAGAGATACAGACATCTAGGCACACGCACGCACGCACGCACGCACGCACGCACACACACACATAGATGTATACAAGGACAAGGAAACACTCTTACACACACCTGCACAGGCTCCACGCAGACACACACACTGTCACATAAAGACACACACACATGGTCCAGTTTGCCAGCATTTCCAAATATTATTAACAATATTACCACTTTGTCAAATTGCCTGGGTTAACGACACAATGAACGCGCAGACATTAAACAATACAGAAAACATAACATTTTCCGTGTACCTGTGTGTAGCCCCCACCATCCAACCAACCCCTTCCCCCTCTCCTTCAATCAATCTTCATCTCTCTTTCCATTCACCTCTCTCTCTCTCTCTCTCTCTCTCTCTCTCTCTCTCTCTCTCTCTCTCTCTCTCTCTCTCTCTCTCTCTCTCTCTCTCTCTCTCTCTCTCCTCTCAGTTCATCATCCTCTCCACCCTCACCCTGTTTCCCCCCTCCTCGTCCCTGGGTCTCTGGTCCAGAGTGCCCTGCCCTGGTTGCAAGTGGCCCTATGCTGTTCCAGTCAGGGTGATTGGTAGCGCTACAACATACGTAGCTGCAAGGCCAGGTGTGATTAATGCGCTGCCGGGCTCCGCTGGTTCTGGAAGGAGCTGGACTTTACTGCTGCGTAGGCTATTACTCTCCCCCTCTGCCATCTGCTCTGTCTGCTCTCACTCCCCCTCCCTCTTACCGCCCCGATGTACTTTGAAACGACACCACAATGTCGTGTTCGTGGAACCGACTGTGGGCAGGCGGGTCCGGTGCGGCATGTGGCTCCAGAGGCAGAGCGGGGTTGGCTGGTAACCGGAAGGTTGCTAGTTCGATACCCGCCTCCTCCTAGCGTGGTGTCGAGGTGCCCCTGAGCGAGACGCCTCACCCTGACTGCTCCTGACGAGCTGGGATGTCGCCTTGCGTGGCTGACTCCGCCGTCGGTGTGTGAATGTAAGGCAATATTGTAAAGAGCTTGGCCACTGTTTAGAAAAGCTCTGTATAAACACAGTCAGAACAGGAGCTGCTTGACCTACACCGCTGCCTGGGAGTTTTACAACCAGCGTCTTGCTGGAGCAGGAGGCTAACAGATGATGCACTATGAGGTGGACGGCCTTGGGAGTAACTTTCTCTCTCTGTCTGTGTGTGTGTGTGTGTGTGTGTGTGTGCCTGCCTCGGTCTCTCCTTCCTTTCTGTCTCGGTCTCTCCTTCCTCTCTCTGTCTCTTTACCCATTTGTCTCTGGCTCACTATCTCTCCATCGATCTCCTTCCATTCCTTCTATTCTTTTCCTGTTATCCCCTCTGTGTCCTGTCTTTAACCTCTCGTCTCATTAAGATTTTACTCATTCACTCTCCTTCTATTGTCTCGTTCTCTCTCTGCCTCTCTCTCTCTCTGCCTCTCTCTCTCCTCCTCTCCTCCCTCTCTCTTTCTCCTTCTCCTTCTTTCTCTCTCACTCCCTGTCTCTCTCTCTTTTCTCTCTCTGTGTCCTCACTCTCCCTCCCTATCCATCCTAGAGCTCATCTCCCATCTGAGGATAAAGAGCAGACCGATAGGTAATCTACTCGCCAGGCTGCCCAGGATTACAGTGATCTGGGATCTGGAGTGTATCTGTATGCATGAGTGTGTGTGTGTGTGTGTGTGTGTGTTGTGCCAAGCCGATATAACATTCACTCAGTCCAATACTGGCTCTGTCAACACGCTAATGTTCACAATCTGCTTTCTGGAAAATGAGAGTTCTAGCCTACCAATCCTCATGTGTGTGCGGTTTGTTTGCGTGTGTGGGAGTGTGTATGTTTGCGTGTGTGGGAGTATGTATGTTTGTGTGTGTCGGAGTGTGTGTGTTTGCGTGTGAGAGTGTATGTTTGCGTGTGTGTGTGTGTGTGTGTGTGTATGTGTCTCCATTTGCTTGCCAACCCCTCCTCCCCCAAAGAAAAGCCCTCTCATAAACGGATGATGAAGTGGAAACAGATTTCCGAAGGTGGACCCGCTTATTGGATGGAGAGGCCGGGGGAGAGGGTGGTGGTGGTGGTGGGGGGGGGGTCTGGTTGTGGTTCTGAGAGCAATGAGAGGGCTGTCTGTATGGGGTGAGATCACACCGGGATGTGGACGCCTGGTTGGGGGGGGGGCTGGGTGTGAAGGCAGCTTCTGTGCGGAGTCCTGGAATCAAACACAGAGTGAGACCAGGATGGAAAACAAGGTCCCAAAATCAGGCATTTTATTTGGAAGCACCTCCTTAAGTGTGTGTGTGTGTGTGTGTGTGTGTGTGTGTGTGTGTGTGTGTGTGTGTGTGTGTGTGTGTGTGTGTGTGTGTGTGTGTGTGTGTGTGTGTGTGTGTGTGTGTGTGTGTGTGTGTGTGTGTGGTGTCAGTCAAAGAAACACGTACACACACCTACCTAGCCTAACCTAGCATCTCTCTAACCCCACCCACCTAACCCCATCCTTTTCTCTCTCTCCTCTAACCTCTCATCTCTCCCAACCCACCTACCTACTTGAGGCATTCTGTTACCACTGTGTGTGTGCGTGTGTGGGGGGGGTGGCTGTGTGTGTGTGCTGGTAAGTCCCTGTACATCTACACATGACATGAGGAAAGGCTGTACTGTGTGTCTGTCTTCTCTACGTTACACTAGTCAAGCACTACCACAGAACTCGGGGCATGTGTGCCTTCACATGTTTGTGTATGTCATGTGCTAATACACATGACATACAGGTCACATGACCGTACAGCCATCTCGTAGCTGTACTTCACACATTGTGTCATTTTAGCGTAGTTATGGAAACACTCAAATCCAAGTAGGCTAACTAGCCTGTTATGCTAGCGGCTAGTGAAGTACTCATAAAAATGGAAGCTAACCGTAGCCTAGCCGTGCATTGCGCACGTTAGCTCATCAGTGACGCTGCGTCGCACGGCCAGAACGCAGCGCTAAAGGCTCAGTGACGGTCCCACGTCAACGCAGACGCCTCGACACAGTCGTGAACCTGCTTTGGTTCTGCTGTCGGGTTTTAGTGAGCGGACCAATCACAGCCCTTGCTGCTGCGTCAACATCGACGCACGGCTCCGATTTTCGGCAGGCGCACGTCAGGCCCGCGTCAGGCCCTTGCGGCGGAGGCGAGGAGGGTCCACAAGGACGTAATGGGTCCGTGAACCCCCTTGCGTTGCGGCGACGTGGAACCATAACTAAGCCTTTGCCCTTGAGGGGTCTTTATATGTGTTTTTGTTTATTTCCTTGAAGCATGTTTGAATGTTCCTCTGCTCTCCCTTTAAATGCAACCCACGAGCTGAGCGGCGCTGCTTTACAGTCCAACAGATCTATGTTTATATTGATGGAGAGAACGGCTGTGGGCGGCGGATTATACTGCCATGGACACGCATGCATAAACACAAACATACCACACACAACATTATGCACACACACACACACATTATACACACAGAGCACACACTGTACATACATATATTCATACACAGACACACACACACACACACACACACACACACACACACACACACACACACACACACACACACACACACACACATTATGCACGGTAAGCACAAACACACCACACACACATTATACACATTACGTACACAAACACACACACTCACACTTGGCCTCCCCAGAGATTTGAGGCTGAAAAGCCTGGTGTGTGTTTTTTTGTGAATACACTGAATCTATGCACATGCCTATACTTTACATTCCTACACTCTTGCAGGTGGTACAACAGCATCCTCACCGACTATCTCCTGGTCATCCTCACACGAGCTACCCATCACAGTTAGCATAGCGGCCGTGCTCAGATAAACCTCGCAACAGAGCTAATGCTAGCTGGGGTTGTTAACTCTAAATAATCGTCTCTCTCGCTCTTTCTCTCGACCCAACGTTTCTCTCTTTCTCAAGCGCCACACAATGATGAAGGTGATGCTCAGGTAGCACAGTCTCTTTCTCTCTGTCTCTGTCTCGACCCAGTGTCTCTCTCTCGCGACCCAATGTTTCTCTCTCTCTCGACCCCAGGTTTGTTCTAAATCCATGTCCTCATTACAGTCCTCATTGATGTCGTGTTTGTGATGCACCAAAGTGACAGTAGTAATAATATTAATAATATGCTGAGGGAGGCAATTACCGAGATGGCTATTGATACATCATATTAAATGGTCAGTGCTCTCAACTTTAGGGCGTTAACACTGGACTCAGTGGCCCCAGTGCAGGAGCAGAGGAACGGGGACCAGTGGAAGAGAAGACTGAGATCTCCCTCTTCACCCCCACAACTGCTCCTCCACCCTCCCCCCTCTCTTCTTCTTTCTCTTACTACTAATATCTCCCAGCTGATTTATATATTTTTGTCCCTGCCTTCCTCTTTTGATACTGAGCATCCCTTATCTCTCTCACTCTCTCTCACTCACTCTTGGTCTCTCCCTCTCTCACTCTCTCACTCACTGACTCACTCACTCACCCTGATCATCTTGTCTGCATCAGCACTAAGAGCGTTTGTGTTTGAAGACACAGCCCCCCACCCACTGGTTCCACCACCTCTGGACCCAGTGGGAGGTGTGATGGACCCACTGCACCGTGCTGGAGGGAAGGGGGAGGGAGGGGGGAGACCTGAGAGGGAGGGGAAGAGGGACAGACCTCCGGACCACAGGAGGACGTTTGTGTGACATAAAACGTTTTTTTTGTAGAAGAGAGAGGTTTTGAGGTCAGATGAGAGGGAGAGGGAGGGAGGGAGGGAGGGAGGGAGAGAGCATTTTTTAGTATTCCATCCATAAGGAGAAGCTGTAGATGACAGCTTACACAAAGTTCAGCACCGATCACACACAGAAAGAAAACATACAGGCATATACACACAGACAAGAGGGAAACGCAGAAATGTACAGACACCAAATCCATGCACCCACGAATGTACACAAAGACCAACAGAAACGCACACAGCCGTACGCCCACAGACGCACACGCGAGCACTCGGAGGAGCCGACAGAGAAATGTAAACACTGCGACTGAAGGAACTCAGCGCTCTGCGTTCTTCCACCTCGCTGTGGAACGCAGGCGGTCTCCAGGCCTTCCTCCTCCTCCCTCTATTCCCCGCTGGCTCTACGGGCAGCACTCACTGCTGCCGCTACTGCTCACACCCGCTAGCCTTCACAGTTAGCATAGCGTCAGTGCTCAAATAAACCTTTTAACGGAACAGAGTGAATGCTAGCTGGGGTTCTTAACTCTAATTAATCGTCTCAGTGCCCTCGCTCTCTCTTGCTCTCTCGCTCTCTCGTTCTCTCTCTTTCTTGGCCCAAGGTTTCTCTCTCTCTCTCTCTCTCTCTCTCTCTCTAAAAATGTGTCTGCGCACACATTCACGGAAGTACGGTGTGTGTGTGAGTAAGTGTTTGTACGTGTGTGTGTCGGTGTGTTTTCTTTGTGTGTGTGTGTGTGTGTGTGACTGTGTGAATGTGTTTGCATTCTTGGTCGGTGTGGTTACTGTACATAAGGGGAGTGTTGGCTGGTGTGGTGGTGCTGGCTGCCAGGCGACCTCCCTGGTGTACCCAGAGCCAGACCGCTGATGCACACCTCCGCTGCTTTGTTTCCTGCAAGCTAGCGAATCAGCAGGCCCCCAGCCGACAGCGGGCAGGGGGCTGGAACCCCCCCCCCGCACCCGCAGCTCCTCCTGACCAGCGCTTTAAGTGAACCCCAGTGTTGAGATTCAGCATCCTAAAGAGTGCCATAAAGATGTCCCGTTAATGCGTGTGTTTGAATCACTGCGAACTGCGTCCGACACACTGGATTTAGGAGCCATGGCACTGCAGTCGTAGATGTTAGAGTCGTCTTTATCCGCAGTAAAACTACTGTCAGAGTCACCGTTAACAGTGGCTAAGAAGTCAACCACTATTCCGAGTGCGACGTTAAATACGTATCATAACTTTGTGATTCAGGGGGGTATTTGCTGCGTAAAAGCATCTCTGCATAACACCATGAGAGAACTGCACAACCTTTATGTGCGGTCCTAGAGGCTGTGGGCCTGTGTGATGTTGCAACTGCATGGGTGGTAGAAACTGGGGAAACTGACATATATACAAAGACCAGCCCTGGCCCAATACATACCCTACTCTACTGATGTTAGCCCCCCCTTAGCCCTACTGCCCTCAGCCCTCCCCTAGCCCTATGGACTGGGTGTCCTGACTCCGAGGGGGGTCCAGCCGTCCCGGTCAGCCATCTGTTGGAGGCCTTCCAGATGCAGACTGTCTGTGTTTTACCTGGAAGTGCATCTCTGACTCGATCTGCATCCCCACTGTTCAGCTGAGTCTCTGTGTAGGCTGCCCCGTCAGCGAGAGCTACTGAGAAATGCAGCCTTGGACTTTAATGGTGCCTTCTGTCCTTGCTTACGGTCGTACCTGCATGGGGGGGGGGCAGAGCTTCTTACAGCCAGCCTGTACCGCGGCGTCAACCATGGGGAAAGGTGTGTGTGTGTGTGTGTGTGTGTGTGTGTGTGTGTGTGTGTGTGTGTGTGTGTGTGTGTGTGTGTGTGTGTGTGTGTGTGTGTGTGTGTGTGTGTGTGTGTGTGTGTGTGTGTGTGTGTGAGAGAGATCATTTTGTGATCTTTACTCCTCAGTAGTTTCCATGTAGCCTGAGTGTGTGCACTTCCATTTGGTACCGTTTTGACATTTTGTGCAGATGTGAGTTGTGTAGAGAGATTCAGGATGCACCCATTGGGGCCTCGACCCACGGGACGGTGCCATGCTCATGGGCAACACAATGAGGCAGTAAGACCAGCAGCACCAGCATACACTGACAGAGGCCTAGTATCTTAATAACGATCTAATGGACGTTCTGAGAAATCTGAAATTGGAAAACCAAATCAAAATGTTGGAACTGATTTGGACCAGAGCTCTCTGAACGTGTGTGTCTCATTAATAGTCCAAACCGGGGACTGTATGAAATAGAATAAAAAATGTAATGAAATTCCATCCCCTCCCCACCCAGAGGAAAAACCATCTCTCCCTCCCAAAGTGTGTCAAGGTTCAACCTTTTAGAACAAGGATTCGCTAAGCAAGCATTCTTCAAATCCAGTCTGACCTTCAGCTGAACTTTTGAGGGTCACCCGAGGGGAGCTTTGAAGGCCTGGGAGAACGTCTCCAGAGGCCACTGTGATCCAGACGCTTCACCGTGTGACACGGGGACCGTGGTGCCGCGGGACCAAGTCTTCAGAGAGCCGACGCAGCCGGGAAGCTCATAGTTACACACCTTTTATTTCTCTCCTCCATGGCTTTCATTTGCAAAGTCTCTCCATCTCCCCATCCTGTGTGTGTGTGTGCGTGTGTGTGTGTGTGTGTGTCCAAGGGCACAAGTAGAACATCACTATATTTAGTTTGGTAGACTAAGAGTCACCTGACAGAAGCTACCCCCAGGGAAATGATTCTCTCACACACACACACACACACACACACACACTGCTCCATCTACAAACTGAATTAATTCCCAGACATACCTCGGCGGATGCGGAGATGTGTGGAGCGTCATACATTAGTTAGTAGAAACGATCCATGATAAATGACGTCTATTTACTCCCGACTGAGCAGCACAGGCTGGAAGGCCTCATGCGAGACGACACTCCCAGCTGCTGTACACTAGCTTGTGTTAGCGCACCCAGCTACTGTACGCTAGCACGGACCCACAGCGTAGCTTGTGTAGCGCACCCAGCTACTGTACGCTAGCACGGACCCCACAGCGTAGCTTGTGTTAGCGCACCCAGCTACTGTACGCTAGCACGGACCCACAGAGTAGCTTGTGTTAGCGCACCCAGCTACAGTACGCTAGCACGGACCCACAGCGTAGCTTGTGTTAGCGCACCCAGCTACTGTACGCTAGCACGGACCCACAGTGTAGCTTGTGTTAGCGCACCCAGCTACTGTACGCTAGCACGGACCCACAGCGTAGCTTGTGTTAGCGCACCCAGCTACTGTACGCTAGCACGGACCCACAGCGTAGCTTGTGTTAGCGCACCCAGCTACTGTACGCTAGCACGGACCCACAGTGTAGCTTGTGTTAGCGCACCCAGCTACTGTACGCTAGCACGGACCCACAGCGTAGCTTGTGTTAGCGCACCCAGCTACTGTACGCTAGCACGGACCCACAGCGTAGCTTGTGTTAGCGCACCCAGCTACTGTACGCTAGCACGGACCCACAGCGTAGCTTGTGTTAGCGCACCCAGCTACTGTACGCTAGCACGGACCCACAGCGTAGCTTGTGTTAACACGCCTTAGCTACTGCATGCTAGCACGGACCCACAGAGTAGCTTGTGTTAGCATGCCCAGCTACCGACGCTAGCTTGTATTAACCCACCCAGCTACTGTACGCTAGTACAGACCCAAACAGTAGCTTGTGTCAACACGCCCATCTACTGTACGTTAGCATGGCCCCAAAGAGTAGCTTGTTTTCAGCGAGTACCAGTACAAAATGTTTCCTCATTTGCCTAATGAAGATGGATGGGTCTCTCATGTACACAGCCAGGCGCACATGTCTGCTCTGTTCAAGTACATTCTATCACACTCAATTTGGATCAAATGCATCCTTTTGAAGTCTTGTTGAAAAATAACAAATCATGATATAAACAAATTTGGGAACAACATTTCCTACTGCCTAAAAATGTTCCAGAACATTGTGTATTTGTGAATCTGAATGCGTAACTAGTACCACTGTAAATTGCTCCGAAGTCTGTCAGTGCAGAATAAACAGCTCAGTACAAACAGGAGCTGGTTTCTAGAACTGTCATACAGCTGCAGAAGGTCAACCTTCCTGTCTCTACACCAGGGGGCGGGGTCAGGGTCAGGGGGCGTGTCCAAGGGGGACTGGCCTGAAATGTGATTGGTCATCCCGAGAGTCACCCCTGCTACATTGGTTTGAACACACACACACACACACACACACACACACACACACACACACACACACACACACACACACACACACACACACACACACACACACACACACCGCCCCACACAGGCAGCGATAGCTGACTGACGAAGCTGTTCTGAGTCTCGATGATGAAACCTCCTGGTTTCTCGCTCTCTTTATTTGTCGAGAGGTGAGGAGGTCAGGGAAGGACCGTGAAGTCAGGGGAGGTGACGGAGTGAGGTGTGGTCACGACACCCTCTCTCAGCGCGCCGCTCTCAGACGGTGAAGCCCTCATGGAGCAGGGCAGGCCGGTTGGACGGACTCGTTAGCGGACGGATGGCATGTAGCGGTGGTCTCTGAGCAGCCAGCTGGGGTCAGAGCGCTCGCTGAGTTGCATAACTGGCCCTGAGACCCACGAGGTTCCGCGGGGCCCGTGGGCCTTGTTCAAGCCGAGGTGAGGCTCTGGGCGTTGTGTGTTTCATCTCGTGAGAGATAGCAGGACAGACCGGCGCCCTGCGCGGCTCTCACCGTGACGTCAGGCGAAACAACAAATACTTTGTTGTTGTGTTTAAGTGTTCTGTTAGGGAAAAGCAAAACAGCCTCTTTCTCGGTGAAGCCTTCGAAAAGCGTTTTTGTGCCGCAACTCAAGCAGCAACGCATACCTCCTACCTCTGTGAATATGATTCATGAGAGAAACGCAACGAAGGACCTGGAAATAAGGATGAAGAAAGTTGTTAAGCTTTTCATCCCCGGTCTCATTTGCTGTATGTATGAACGCATCCATATTTTAACATAATGGATACAACTGCAGCAGCTGATCTATCATTATGCTGCGACATGGCGTTGTTCGGAAATGTATATTTGTGAAGCAGACATTGAATGAATTGCAAAATAAATCACAGGGAATAGTTTTATATATTAAACAGTATATTGTGCTCCAGTAGGATAGATGTGTCTTGATTCTAGTTACATAACACTCCAGTGTGTTTTAAAACAAACCAAACTTTGACTTCTAATACATCCTAAAATATATAAGCCTCCTTCCGAATATCAAAGCCAACCCTCCGATGAATGTGTGGTTGATGTTGTTCCGCTGTCCTGATGAGATGGATAGTCCCGAGGTCAGGAGCGTCTTAAAGCAGCTCAGGAGCACATAGTCTCTGTGTTGACAACCCGACCAGATCCAGCCTTGATCACTTGTGCTCCTCACAGCTTGACTCCAGCCCGTCGGAGGAAGCAGTCACAGTGAGGGGCGAGGGCTCCACCGCTGGCCTGATTAAATAAACGCCAAATTAACTTGAGGGAATCGGCTGCGGAAGAAAAATCAACAGCTACATGTATATTTAATCGTGGTTCAAAAATAGATTAGCACTAAGCACTTACATTCGATTATGCACGGATATATTCATGCATGCATGCATTTACATATGCAGATGTGGGCCATGTTTATTGTTTATGTTTATTGTTTGTGTATGCATAATCAATGCCGGTGCACTTTATTGTTGCAGAACACGAGCGATCCTGTGCTCACTCCACATGCGTTCTGCTCTGCCCTCCCAACAACAAGAGTCTACATCCGTGTGCAGTAAACGAAGTGTTTAGTACCATGTGGATCTGCTTCTGTTGCAGCAGGGTGGGTTGTGAACAGTGTGGTGAAGTCAAGGTCGAAGGGGGGAGTTTCAGACCACACTGCGAACAGCAGATTCCACCAGAGTTTTGTTTTGGTATTCTCTAAACGTTGCTTTGGATGCAAAAGCATCCACTCTAAAGACACGACTAGAGGAAGACTGATAAAATGGCCACCTGGTGGGTGGGGGGGGGGGGGGGGGGGGGGGGGGAGCTGGTTGCGTGTCAAGAGCACTTGTGGCGTCGCTGCGGATGAGTTACTCCCTGCTCTCTCTCTCGTTCTCGTTCTCTCTCCTCTCTCTCATTCTGTTAGTTCTATATCTGATGTGTTTCCATGCTCTGTTTACGGGGTAGATAATATTCCCCTGCTTAATTACTGTTCCTATTGCCATACATGGAGAGAGGGAGGAAGGGAGTAACACTGTGCGGGTGTATGTTTATCTGTGTGTGTGTGTGTGTGTGTGTGTGTGTGTTTCTGTGTGTGTGTGTGTGTGTGTGTGTGTTTGAGAAAGAGAGAGGAGGAATTATATGTATACTTCTTTTGGCTCTTTATTAATGTCATTAATAAAATATTTCTTCACTTTTTGCAAATATTTGTTTTGCAGCTTTGTGATCATATTGTGACAGTTATATATAGTGTGAAATATACAGTAGTGTCAGCCAGACTTCTAGACACAGACAGACAGACCGACCGACAGCCAGACAGACCGACCGACCTCCAGAGAGGTAGTAGGGGTTAGGGGGCTAGGGGGCTAGTGGGTGCCCTGGAGGTCTTGTTCAGCTCGTCCCAGGTGTGACGGGGACACAGAGCTGAGTCACATCCTCCAGGACAAACAAACAGGGGGCTGCGGCGGAGCAGAGGGCAGACGGGGGTCCAGACAGAACACGGGCGTCATGCCGCCGTCACGGCGCCCGGATCTGCCCGGTGCAGGCTGGGATGACCTCGTTCTGCCGGGACGGGGATGATGAATGTAGGGTGCCTGTCTGGGGGACGTCGCACGGGACGGGGGAGTAGCTCAGGGTCGAGGGAGAACGGTCGGGCACCAAGGGCAAAGCGGTGCCAGAAATAGGAGGTTCAGGACTCAGGACTGGGAACTGAAACAAAGCACTTCTGTGGACAGAAACACTGACGGGGTTGAGGCTCTCCGTTTACAGTCTGTCTGTGAGCGTTTGGTCCTTAAACGATGAGTTCGACTTTAACGTGTACAAAGGTGTCTAAGTAGGACTTGACCACGTCTAACTATAGAACGATGGCTGTGTTTTCACTGATTCTCTTCTCTTATTATAGACCATGGAGTCTAAACTTTATTCTAAGGGGGGGGGGGGTAGAAGTCTTCCAGGGTGTGTGTGTGTCCGTTTTGCTGGATCAAAGTAGGTCACCTACAATCAAAGGATCTCAATGTCAAACGCTCTCTAAATAGCCAACACTTTGTTTTGTCTTCCTACAAGCAGCAGGACTCCCTGTTCTGCAAACTAACAAGGACTCACATGATCATCTTCCTACGGCCCTGTCGGTGGTCTGTTTACGCTCCCTCCTCTCTAAACCCATGGTTACTACCACAAGGCCCTACGGACGGGGTGAACACAGAGGCTGAGCTAAGAGACGTATCCCAGGATGCATCACGATTTTCATTTGAATAATGACCGCCAACGTGAAGAGCACAAATACAACGGCATATTAACAAAGTGAATAATAACATGTCCCCTCCTTCCTTCGAGAGGTTGAGTGGGGGGGGGGGGGAGCCGTCCATCATGGAGAGGCTCCAAACGGAGCGGTAGAGAGTAGGGACGGTTTGGAGACGGGGCTTCACGCCGTCGGCCCGACAGAAAGAGGATCTCTGTGGGTTTGGACATCACAGCTGTGTTGTTAGTCTCTGGTTCTCCTCAAGTCCTGTTGGGGCATCTCCCCTGGCCCGGAGCCTGACCTAGACCTTCTGGCTCTCCTCACCATCTCCCCGGTTCTGTCCTGTAGGTCTCCTCTCAGACTGCAGGGGGCCGGGCAGGGATGGAAATTTAAACTCGCCACACGCCATATGTGGGTAGATTTGTATGCTGGCGGGTAAATTGTGTCCTATGCTACTGTGGTGGGCACAGGTCTGATCGAACTGGAGCTATCTTAAAGACTGCGTTGGGTTCTCCGACGTCTCTGGTCCTTCCACATCAATCTGAAGTCGCAGTTCAATCTGGACTTCAGAGAGTCAAAGCCAAAGTTCCTTTCCCCCAATTCCTTCTCCGCCATGGCTGAGATAACCCCCACTACGAGTCTTTACCTTTTGTCGAAGTACCAGAGACGATCGAGAACCCGACGCAGAAGTCATAATATCATCCGGAGGCGCACACAGCTTTTGGCCGTGTATATTTCATATAAATATTGCATATAAAAAGTGGCTGGTAAAAAAGTTGAGTGGCTGGTAGATTTTTAAATCCACCTGCCACAATGGCCGGTGGGCAAAAAAGTTAATTTCCATCTCTGGGGCCGGGCGGTGAGGCGTCTCAGCGTGTTGAGGGTTTATTGATAACACCCAGGGCTTCTGATGGTCCGTTAAGAGTCTGTGGACAGCTCCTCAGCAGCTGTCTGGCAGAACCACAGATTGTGTTTCCTTTAAAGCGGCGGCAACACAGAACTCATCTTGGTGGCACTCAATCAGCGGCACAAAGCAGCACAGTTTAGAACGGAGGCTTTAAGCCTGTCAGCCAGATAGATTAACACACACACACACACACACACACACACACACACACACACACACACACACACACACACACACACACACACACACACACACACACACACACACACAGGAGTGGAAGTCGCACTCTTGGTGACTAATCGGAGCGTTTGGACTCAGCCGTGTGATCCCTGCAGCACGATTACGACAGCAATCGCCCGGATCCTGAATCATATAGACCTCTGAAGAATAAGTTCCGCCTCCGAGGCTCCCGGTTCCCTCGGTCAAATGTCTATGGGAAATAACATGGGGTTTTTGAATGATGGTACATAACAAACTCTGTAGGTGGCGGAGAAGTAAAAGCTGCGTCACGTTTTCAACTACAACCGTTTTCATCTAGTTTCAACTGGGTTTTTGGATTTTTGGTGCCGTTAAAGTAGCATTAATAATCGTTTACTTCTTTAACGGCACCGACAATCCAAAAACACAGTCGAAACTAGATGGAAAATGTGTGTAGTTCAAAACGTGACGCAGCTTTTACGTCTCCGCCACCTACAGTTTGTTATGTACCATCATTCAAAAACCCCATGTTATTTCCCATAGACATTTGACCGAGGGAACCGGAGCCTTGGAGGCGGGACTTATTCTTCAGAGGTCTATGTCAACATAGAAGCCCCGCGATAGGCCAATACAGCTCAGGCTCTGACCAATAGGAGCCTAGGGTTGTCTCTCAATGGTCTCCCTTAGCCAATGTTGCAATGAAAATCTTTTCATTTTTTATTGAAATTGTGTCGAAGGATGTTGACAAAGTGAAAGGTATACACTTTGTATTCACGAATACCATTCACAGGTATTGTAATGAGCGCCCACACACACAGAGACAGAACGTTCCTCTGTTGATTTTCTCTGAAACACAACCTGCAGGTTCACTGTTGCAGGCGCTGACATGCACTGTGACTGAACCAGGCCCCTACCCTGACTCACAGCACGTATGCACACGTACACACATGCACGTGCACATATGCACACGTACACACACGCACGCATATACACCCACACGTAGACGCATACGTTTCTGTACGTGTTAGCTCGGCGGCCTTATGTATGAACCTACTGTACTGTGTTTTTGTTAATGCGTGGGAGGAAGCTTTCTGGTGGTGAGAGTGCAGCGTGGGCGTGTGTGTGTGTGTGTGTGTGTGTGTGTGTGTGTGTGTGTGTATATGTGTGTGTGTGAGCGTGTCCTAATTGTATGGGCGGAGGTCTCTGTGCTTTGGAAAGGAATCTTGTTTTGCCTTATCCACACACACACACACGCGCGCACACACACCCCGTGACGGTGTGCGTGTGTGTGTGTGTGTGTGTGTGTGTGTGTGTGTGTGTGTGCGACCCCTGGGACTCATCGTCATGGAGACGGTCTCAGGAAGGATGTGTGAGCTCTGCGTGCTCTCGCTGCGCTCTCTGTGAGCACTGGGTCTGAGCCTTCTCCGGCTCCTCACTGCCTCTCCTCTCCTCTCCCCGCTGCGCTCTCTGTGAGCACTGGGTCTGAGCCTCCTCCGGCTCCTCACTTCCTCTCCTCTCCTCCTCTCTGCCTCTATTCTCTGCCTCTCTTATCCTCCTCACTGCCTCTCCTCTCTGCCTCTCTTCTCCTCCTCACTGCCTCTCCTCTCTCCTCCCTGCCTCTCCTCTCTACCTCTCCTCCCTGCCTCTCTTCTCCTCCTCACTGCCTCTCCTCCTCTCTGCCTCTCCTCCCTGCCTCTCTTCTCCTCCTCCCTGCCTCTCTTCTCCTCCTCCCTGCCTCTCTTCTCCTCACTGCCTCTCCTCCCTGCCTCTCTTCTCCTCACTGCCTCTCCTCTCCTCCCTGCCTCTCCTCTCTACCTCTCCTCCCTGCCTCTCTTCTCCTCCTCACTGCCTCTCCTCTCCTCCTCTCTGCCTCTCCTCCCTGCCTCTCTTCTCCTCAATGCCTCTCCTCTCTCCTCTGCCTCTCCTCTCTATCTCTCCTCCTCTACTGAAGCTGTAGGGTTGCTTCTGTGTCCGGTAGCCGCTGTGGGTCTCCACGGTACATGGTCTGGTCTACCGGCGTCAAGGCGAAATTCCAGCGGGGGTTAACCCACTCCCAGGGATTGCTCTGAGTGGTGGTGGAGGTCTGATGGTTTTGTCGTCGTTTCAGTTTCGCCATCAACTCAACTGTTTATTCTTGGTGACAAAGGACGCTTTGTATTTCTGTCCTAACCTGTAACCTGAATTCCCTGCTAGCTAATTGCACAATGACACTGACTGTAGAGGGAAGGGCGAGAGGGAGGAGGGAGAAGGGAGAGAGGGAGAAGGGAGAGAGGGAGGGAATGAATGAAAGTGTTTATGTGTGCTGCAATGACAGCACAAAGTTCCAGTAAAACAAGACCATCAGACTTTAGTGTGAGACGTTTCTCTTAACCGTGTGCCTGTGTTCTTGCACACCCCAGGGGTGGCAATGAAAGCCTGATATACAGTACTTCAAAATGAACTGAAGAGTCTGGTTTGCATAGGTTATCCAACGGCTGTCGAACACGATGATATGGTCAGGGCCAATATAGTCGGGCTGTCCATGGGCTTGGGGCACTGTGAGACACAATCACAGGTGTGTGTGTGTGTGTGTGTGTGTGTGTGTGTGTGTGTGTGTGTGTGTGTGTGTGTGTGTGTGTGTGTGTGTGTGTGTGTGTGTGTGTGTGTGTGTGTGTGTGTGTGTGTTGGACACACCTGTCTTGTTAGGCAATACCTCTGAATAGACGTGTAGAACGAACACACACACACACACAGTACGTTTACATGCACAGCTTAGTCCGATTAAAGCCATAGTTCGAATATGCTCCGCAATTGGACAACTGCAATTGTCAGAGTATACATGGCGGTTAGTAAACCGTTTCATTGGCCGAAGCATGTCATGCCTCGGTACGATAGGTGGCGCTGTTAACATTTCAACTAGTGGTAATAGAGCCACCGGCTGACCTCTTTGCGTCACCAGCAACAACAAACTCAGGCAGCATTCGAGAAAGATGTTTTCAGTAGACAGCTGTCAGTTCACTTCGGGTCCATATCCTTTCTCAGACGCTCCATTGTTCCGACCTCTCAGTCGTATGCGGAGTCCAGCCGGAGGAGCTGGCTCTGCTGGCAGAGGAGTCTGCATACGACCGAGAGGTCGGAACAATGGAGCGTTGGAGAAATGATATGGACCCAAAGTGAACTGACTGACTGACTGTCTACGGAAAACATCGCTTTCTCCTCCATGTCGCATTTCATATTATTAGAGCCGCGGCCCAATGAATGAATAAAGATCGTAGTTACTACTTTACAACCTTGTTGATGAGCAACATTTAGAAAAACATGTACTTTTAATTCAGCATTAGGTGAAATCGAAGCGTAGTGTGTACTGAATGCATGTAGATGATGATACACTTCTTATAGGGGGTAACTACATTGGCACAACACCGGCTTCCTCTATCTTCTGCGCCAGCTTTTTAATTAAATCGCTGACCCGAAGTGAGTTGACAGCTGTCTGCTGAAAACATCTTTCTCCCGCCGGAGCAGCCCCTCCGCCACCCGTCCATACACGGCATTCCCCCAATTCTTTCTCCCCCATGGCCGAGATAACCCACACTACGAGTCTTTACTTGTTGTGGAAGTACCTGAGAGTCTGAGAACCCAACGCGGTCTTTAAGATTCATAATATCAGAGAATACCCCCGTCAGTTCGGCTGTGGCGCAATGAATGAATAAAGATTGTAAACACATCGGGAGAAAAAAACATTTATTTTGACAGATGTGCCCGAAGTTACTACTTTACAACCTCGTTGATGACCCACATTTAGGAAAACATGTACTTTTAATTTAGCTTTGGGTGAAATCGCTGAAGTGTAGCGTCTGTGTGCTTCCACCTTTAATGAATTCATGCCATGCGCGCTCCCACGCCCAGTTATACGCTTCTTATAGAGGGTAACTACATTCACCGGCTTCCTCTATCTTCTGCTCCACCTTTCTAAATAAATCGCTGTTTCTCGTTTTCCGACAGCAACAACAACACATATACCGTCTCCTTCTACTTCCGGCTCACGGCCCCCGGAAAATATCTCGAGCATGCGCAGAACGCGAACTCCGAAACATGCTGTTTACATGCAGGTAGAGACCAGACTATGAACAACTTATCTAGGTGTTCTTATCCGATTTAGCTTGTCTATTCACGTGCCGATAAAGGTGTTTACATGTATTTTTCAAGTCCTGTTGAGGTCTTATTCGTTTAGTTACCCAATTGCAGTTTTCGTGGCAAACTGTCAGACACCACCTTGCAATTAGCAAAACGTGTGTGTGTCTGTGTGTGTGTGTGAGATAGCTGTAGCCAAACTGATCGTGATGCAGCCTGCACCTGTGTCATTTGGCTGATGTTGGTGTGTTCTGCTGCTGCTGTGAGAGAGAGGAATTAAGGGAGAGGTGGGGGAGAGAGGGGGAGAGAGAGAGAGACTAATAATAACAGTGAATGATTAGGAGCCTTCGGGCAGACGTATTGTACTGAGTGATGAGCAGAGGAAACTAGACCAGCGCACACACACACAACATGGTGAGCACAGCTGTTATCGGATGGGAGGAAACCGCTTGATTTTTTTCCTTTGTTGTCAGCTTTAAAGTCATCAGAGTGCTGTGATGTCTAACAGACTGTTTGCCCTTAAAAGCCCTTTCAGAGAGAGATTCAAATCAACAGGGCTTTAGTGTAGCGGGAGGAAATAATGAGGAAAAAAAAGGAAATAATGCTAATTATGGAAGAAAAAAAAATACATCTATGAAGGACCCTCCAAACAAGGTTAGACCGTAGAGAAAAGTAAATTAGGAAATCTTTCATTGCATGGGATGAAACAGTACTCCATTATCTGAGCCCAGTCCCTCTTTAGTGTTGACCTATCCATTAACACCAGGGTCTTGTCTACCACATCGTGTTGTCTTTCCACCTTTGGGGTTGAAATGTGGAGAAATGCATCGTCACCGTAATTATGGGTCATTTTACTCACTATAGATAACATCACAATATGCTTACGAATTCAAAATACCGTTTTGAACAGTGCAGTGGAGGGTCATTGATTCAGAGGATAGGGAGATTTAAAGTATGGAACCAGACCCAAACAACTTTTCCCAACTCTCTGATGTTTCAAACCCGATACTTCATTCATCATTTCAAAGGCATATCTTCTCATCAAAGTTAATTCAGACTATGAAGACGGGCATCAAGAGAAGGCTATACCCTGTTCACACACAGACAAAACCCCTCAAAGATGATGTTGAACCCCTGCCTGGCAACAGCTGGTTAACTCAGCGATTGCTGAACTGGGCCACTCAACGATTGCCTATTGTGGAATGATCAGCTGTTCCAATCAGCTGTTCCGTCCCGCCCCCCCCCCCGAGGTCTGTAACGGCCAATCAGCTGTTCCATCACACCCCCGTGAGGTCTGTACCGGCCAATCAGCTGTGCCGTCCCACCCCCCTGAGGTCTGTACCGGCCAATCAGCTGTTCCGTCCCGCCCCCCTGGGGTCTGTACCTGCCACTCGGTCCGCTGGCCCCCCTCCACCCTGGGCCTGTGCAGGGGTTTGTTGTGGACACTGATTGACATCGATGGCATCTAATGGCAGCCTAGATGTTGGGAAACGCCCCCTTGTCTTCAGCCCCTGGTTCCGACCAATCAGAGCAGAGCGGAGAGGAGGCCCCTGTCCAATGAGAAAGGTTTTTTCACTCTGTGGTAAATTCGCTCTGTGAGGAGCTATTTAAATAAAATGGGAATGAAAAGCCTCAGGCTTCCAGTTAGCACTTTTTTGTTCTGTCTGTCAGCAGAAAAACCCTCGTCTGTGAGGAGTACAGGCACGCAGACACACAGGCACGCACACACACACACGCAGGCATGCACAGCCGCACGCACGCGCACACACACACACACACACACACAGAAATACATGCACGCACGCACACAGACACATACACATACACACACACACAGCCTCACCAGGCCCTGATGTTACATCTCATGTCTGATTTGCATTATCATTTACCTGGCTAATGACCTGGTTCCCTGAAGCCTGACAGTTGTTGACCTCTGACCTCCAGGTCACAAGGCAAGGTCTGATTTGAATATGAAAATTCAGGTAGATAGAGATCCAGTTCAAACAGAGAGAAGAGACAATAGATAGAGGACTTCAGTCACAGCCTCGGCAACAGAGGTTGAGGTTCCTTTGTCTCTTCGTCAAACCCAGCCCTGGCCTGGCAGAGGGCCAAGCTGGGAGCATTAGGAGCTGGCAGCTCAGGAGCCGTGGATGTGCACATGTCCAGATGAATCACAGCAGAGCTGTGGGAACGGCAAACGACTGAGATTAGGGAGGGTTCACTCAAGAGTGGGAGTGAGAAGGGGAGGGAATGCAGGAGAGAAGGTCCTGTGGACGTAGACTAGACTAGACTAGAGGGTCTATGGCACAGACTGACCACAAGCTGGGTTCAGGGGGGTCTAGGTCATGTGAACTGAGACTAGACTAGACTAGAGGGTCTACTGTTCATACTGACCTAGAGCTGGGGTCAGGGGGACCGTGGTGATGGTGTTTTTCTTTTTTCTGGTGGAGAGTCAGAGACAGAGGGAGGGTGGCAGTGTTATTGGTCTGTCTCGAAGCCCAGATGAGTAAGGAGCCAGGTGTCGGAGCCTTAGGGGGGGAGAAGCAGCCAAGGACAGCGGACCCACAGGGACCTGGTGCCGGGTCTGGACTCACTGCAGACATCAACACACTCTGAGACCGATAGACAGACACACGTTTAACACACATGCACGCACACAGGCACACAGGCACACACACACACGCGCACGCACGCACGCGCGCACGCACGTGCGCACACAGGCATTCGTGTACACACACACACAGGCTTGCACACACGCATGCACACACACACACACACACAAACATGCATACTGGTTTTCTCTCTTGTATAACACACCATTCCACAGTATTACGGCTGGTTCTCTCAGACCTGAGGTGTCTGGTGTTAACTGGGATGTGCAGGAGATACTGGTTGCAGCCATTTTGTCCAACTGTCTTTCTAGCTGTCTGGAAGACTGCACCCGTCTCTACAGGTCTGTCTCAGTGTCTCGCCTGCCTGCGTCACACCCTGTCTCTTTTTTCACAGTCAATCTCATATCTCACTTGTGCTCTAACTCTCTCTATCTTTCTCTCTCTCTATCTCCATGTGTCTCTCTCTCTTGTTCTTGGACTAAGTGTGCTATGATCATGCTAACTATTGTGGAAAGTTGAAGCACTATTGATAACTTGAACTGTTGAGCACGTTGGACTTTTTTGGTTGTCTCACCAGCGTTTCAATCCCATAAGATATTGTGTGTGTGCCTGTGTGTGCCTGTGTGTGCATGGCGTTTTTGCTGTGGCTGGGTTCTAGCTGTGTTCCCCCTGGGTGCTTGGTGGGTTCTCGCTGGGTTCTCGCTGGGTTCTCGCTGGGTTCTCGCTGTCTCTGCTCCAGCGGAACCAGCCGTGGAAGAAGCGAGCGGCGCCGTGTTCAGGAGCACAAAGGAGAACAGAAGTACAAACGACAGGCGGCGACATCAAAGCGCAGGGCGAGTGAGGAGAAGAAAGACGAGGATTTGGGGAGTTAAGGGTGGGACCTGCAGGCCGTCACTGCATGCCCGTGCATCTCAACGTCGAGCCACCGGATGAAGGAAAGAACAAAAAGAACCGTTTCACAAAGTCTATATTTAGCCTGAGGGAAGAACGAAACACCGCGATCGACTCTGAAGGCAGACAGAGCACCGTTGCTGTGAGTAAACATCTGTAGTTATGGGGTGGGGGGTTGGCAATGGGGGTTGGGTGCAGGTTACATGGACAGGCCCGTGGGTCGAGGAAGAGGGATGGACACGTTGCACAGGACCACAGGTGGGAATCAAACTTGGTTTGCTTGGTTTGTCTTTCAACGCTGTCTGTAGAGCAGGATTTATCGGCGATGCCATCAGTTCCTTTTTGTGATGTGTGCATGTGGATGTATTCCGGTGTGCCGATGTGGGGTGGGGCAGGGCGATGCGCAGCAGGCGCATGTGGGGAGCGTTTATCAGCTGTTAAAGGGACAGTTGATAAATTAGTTCCGCCCAGAGCTGTGAAATGAGTCTAGCTCGCCCGGTGGCTGCCGGCGCTGTCCGGAGCTATCTGGGGAAGATAACACGCAGCCTGGCAGCCTGGCAATAACCTTCCTCTGTAGGCTGCCGACGCACACTCCTGCACCCTCTCACACACTGACTCCTATGGACTCACACACTCTGACTCCTATGGACTCACACACTCTGACTCCTATAGACTCACACACTCTGACTCCTGCAGACGCACACACTCTGACTGTTAGACACTGCCTGAGACAGGACACATCCATTCACGTGGTGCTGTTGACCAATAGCAGGCAGCGGTGTGTTGAGGCGTGTGGTAAAAGTCGAACTATTCCTGCACACACTGCGCTGAATGAAGCTCAATGCTGCGTTTGATTCTGTCGCAGACTTACCGTTCTGTCCACCCCTTCACGTGCATTCTCACTTTGTTTCCACTCCTTCAGGACTCTGATCCAGAGCTCAGGGGGGGGTCAGTGTGTAGGAACTGTGTAGTGTGTTCTGTTGTGGCCAGAATCAAAGGTCAGCACATTTACATTCGGGACATTTAGCAGACGCTTTTATCCAAAGCAACTTACAATGAGTACATTTGTCAGAGGAAAGAGAAACAACAATATATCGCTGTCAGTAAGTAGGGGTGTTACAATACGCATATTCGTAAAAATATTTTTCTAATGGTTCGATGCACGTTTCATTTCGGTGCATACGTATTTCTTCTTTTTTTTAATTTAAGAAAAATGTTTTTATTGATTATCACACACACCTGATGTTTTGTGTTGAGGACCACAATGGGAATAAGTCCTGGACTTTATTGTTTTTATCCTCAATTGTATTTGATGTCTTTTCATGTGTGTGAGGCATTTTTTGATACAATTTAATAAATCTAATCGAAATCAAATCAAAAAAAATTGTTTAATAAAAAAAAACTGCTGTACCGAAAAACATACCGAACCGTGGCTTAAAAACCGAGGTACGTACCGAATCTTGACTTTTGTGTATCGTTACACCCCTACAGTACAGTAAGGATGTTCATAGAACCAATTGCCAAGAATTACCAATCGCTAGGTTAACCCATTCCCCATATACAACAAAGACAGTGAGGATAAGATGATACACAATGCCGAGTACTATTTTTAAAGGACGTACAACACAATAGGTGGGTACATTAAGTGCCAGGACGTACAATATACCATAAGTGAGTACATTAAGTGCCAGCATGTACAACATGTACAAAACATACACGCTCATTTGAAAGATGTTGACCTGTGACTGAATCTCTACATGTGAGAGAGATGGAGAAACCACGATGCTCACTGGTGATGGTCTCAGCCACAAGGAGAGGTTGTTACTTGGATACGCTTCTGACATTTAGTGTGTGTGTGTGTGTGTGTGTGTGTGTGTGGGTAAGGGAGGTTCTAGGATTATTACCCAGAGAGCTGCCAACTTGTATGCCAGACACATACACATGCAGGCGACACAAACACACACACTGAGACACGCGCACACGCAGGCACACACAAACGTGCAGGCACACACACGTTGGTGCAGGGACTCAAACACTAAAGGGAATTATGCAGTCCCTCCAGAGCTAATTGAAATGAGCTGGGCTTAAATGAATGTCTTTGTGTGTGTGTGTGTGTGTGTGTGTGTGTGTGTGTGTGTGTGTGTGTGTGTGTGTGTGTGTGTGTGTGTGTGTGTGTGTGTGTGTGTGTGTGTGTGTGTGTGTGTGTGTGTGTGTGTGTGTGTGTTGTATATGAGCACGTACATAATATGGGTCTCAGTGTACACACTCTTTTATCCTTCCTCACCCGCTGAGTGGAGGCAGAATCTCACCATGATGAAGCCTAATGTCTGTCGCTCTCTCGCTCTCTCTCTCTCTCTCCCTCATCCTTATTTTTCCCCATCTCTCGCTCCCCTTCCCTCTCGTCCCGTCTCTCTCCTATCACACTCTCAGACAGCAGAAACAACGAGGACATCTATCTTTCCTCGTGCTCTGAATGCCCGCAGTATGTCCCCATGTACCTGAAGTGTGTCTATTCTTTCGGCATGTCCCCACTTTTCCTGCAGTGTGTCCACACTATGCAGTGTGTCCCACTATGCAGTAGGTCCTCCCTCTGCAGTAGGTCCCAACTATGCAGTAGGTCCCCACTTTACCTGCAGAGTGTCCCCACTATGCAGTAGGTCCTCACTATGCAGTGTGTCCCCACTATGCAGTAGGTCCCCACTATGCAATAGGTCCCCACTATGCAGTGTGCCCCACTATGCAGTAGGTCCCCACTATGCAGTGTCCCCACTATGCAGTGTGTCCTCACTATGCAGTAGTTCCCCACTATGCAGTGTGTCCCCACTATGCAGTGTGTCCTCACTATGCAGTAGGTCCCCACTATGCAATAGGTCCCCACTATGCAGTGTGTCCCACTATGCAGTGTGTCCCACTATGCAGTATTTCACCACTATGCAGTGTGTCCCACTATGCAGTAGTTCCCCACTATGCAGTGTCCCCACTATGCAGTGTGTCCTCACTATGTAGTAGGTCCCCACTATGCATTAGGTCCCCACTATGCAGTAGGTCCCCACTATGCAGCGTGTCTCGAATACACCACCTCTCCTTTAAAGTAAAGGAGGACTGGCCTGAAGGCATACTTTCAAATTTCAAGCTGCAAGTAATGGCTACATTCCCTAAAGTATCTTTAAACAGTTGAACACCTTAACCTGTTCAAATCCAGCATTGTCAGTGAGTTTCATCATGTACCGACTGGCTATGTGAGGCCTTGGCCCCCAACATTATTAAATAAAACAGATTATTACCAAGGCTTTTATTACAACTCACTGATGACATCAGCTATGAAAGCACTTGGTTAGGATTAGCATAGATTAGCATATAGCAGGCTAACTATCCGTCGGTTTGAAACGCTCCCAGTATCAGCAGATCCGGACAGCTCGTCACTCCTCCAAGTGGTACGATGTCCTAGCGAGTGTGGGGATTACCACTCCAGAAACATAATCTCAGTTGAGAAGTTAAAAGCTGAAGCTGCTACTTGCTAAAAGCTAGATGTTTACGGCTAAACGTCATAATAACATAATAACCCTAACGCCTTAAGGCTACATCATCAAACTCCCTGATTTAAGGTAATGGTCATTTTAAAGGCAAAGTAACGTAAACTAATTGTGAAGTTCTTCTAGACGATAACAGAGAGGTTAGTTTTGACCTGTGCAAGGCATGTACCGCCTAGTGAAACGCACACACACACGGACAGAATACTGTACATTTGCATGTGCATTTCACTAGGCGGTATGTCCTCACTACTCTACAGTATGTCCCCACTATGCGATATGTCCTCACTACGTTGTAATGTGTCTCCACTACTCTGTAGTAGGTCCCCACTATGCCTGCGGCTGAAATAGACCCTGTTAGCTTGGGGCTAAAATTGGAAGCCCACACCCTGATGTTGAATGCTAAGTATGTGTGTAGAAACGTACACACATCCATAACAAAGCGTGCACACACACACACACACACACACACACACACACACACACACACACACACACACACACACACACACACACACACACACACACACACACACACACACACACACACACACACACACACACACACACACGCACGCACACACGCGTACACACGCACACACACGTGTACACGCACGCACGCACACACACGTGTACACACACACACACACACATGCCTACACAGACCAAATGCTTAAATATTCATGCAAACACACTCTCATATACACTCACATCGATACCATGACACATGCTAAATGGCTTAGTTTATGAGATGCAGACACACATAGGTACACACCTACACAAACCAACACACACACACACACACACAGCCTTGTGATAACACAGACATGGCTTTGAGCTTGAGGCTTATGGTAAATCAAGGTTAAAATGGTGGATCTGTGTTGTACCATAAACCAGCCCAGTGGATCAGCTGGTTCAGAGTGTTCTGCTCAGCTCTGAAGCCCAGAGCACAGGGTCGTGTCTGACAGGCACAAAATAATGTCCTGCAATTTCAGCCTCCAAAGTAGACCTGAGTGGCGGTACACGATGCGACTGTCACGGATGTGTGTGTCCACCGGGACGACTCGGTGCCTGTTTGTCACTGTTGTCAGCGTCCTGACAACAGTGACAGGAGTCTCGCAGCCATGGTGACTTGGTAGCCATGGCGATGGGTGGCGGAGGATGGTCTGAAAGGTTGATGTACTGCATACCTCGTTTGGCCGGCGATTGATGTTAGTGTAGTAGTAGAATAGAATAGTCTGGGCAGACGTCATCCTTTTCACTGAGTTTGACTGTTTCTGTCCATCCATTTATCCTCACTCTCTTTGCCCTCTTGCGCTCTCTCCCCCTCTCTCCCCCACCTCTCTTTCTCGCTCTCCTCCTTCTCTCTCCCCCCTTTGTCTCTCTCTTTCTCTCTTACCTTTCCTGTGAATCCCACCTTATTGCTGAATCACTCGTAGCGAGTGATAATCATTCCCTGCCTCTCTCCCTCCTCCTCCCTCCTTCGAGTGTGGCTCAGCTCTGGCCTCCGTCCTCGGTGACACTGCCTTCACAGGTGTGTTACGTGCCCACGCATCACGTCCCTGTCTCTCTCGTTCCCCCCCCTCACAGGATGGCTCTGCCGGTTCCTCCCCCTCCCTCCCAGCCGCCTGCTGTCGCTCTGTCTCTCGCTCGGCCGTGTTTAATACACGTGTCCGCTGAACCTCAGTCACACAGCCGTGAGAGAAGTCATGCATCATCGCGCTCCTCCTCGCTCCTAAGCTGCCGTCGAGCAGAAGGGAGAGAGCTGGGATTCTCCTGCTCTGTCATGGAGACACGACGCCATCTGCCAAGCAGGCGTCTCCGCTCCACCTCGGGGATTAGCCAAGTTCCCCTCCGGCTCTGCTCTGTTTTCTCCCAGTCCTACGTTCCCACATACACACACGCCTCTCAGCTTGACTTGGTATATGTTTTGACTTGGTGTTTGTTTTGACTTGGAGTTTAGCCTTCAAGCGAACCAGATCTCCTCCTCCTCCTCCTCAGCGGTCTTCACGCAGGTGGAAGACCGGTTCCGATGTGATGATGAAAGGGTCCGGACTGCTTTGACGATGTTGCGTACAGTACAGTCTGGTAGAATTGAATTGAGCCTTCGTCCTGATTCGTTGGCTGTTCTCTTGTGTCCTGATTGGGGCAATGCATCATGGTTAACCACCAATCTGATCGTGTTAGTGGACTGTCTGTGCAGTACACACACACACACACACACACACACACACACACACACACACACACACACACACACACACACACACGCAGACAAACGTGAACAAACACATGTGCACAAACACGCAGACACGCACACGTGCACAAACACGGAGACACACGTGTATGTGTAATCCATCAAATACATGGTGATATATAACCTTGGTTCTTCCTGGGTCTGAGCTGAGCTTTGGGGGAGACTAGCACAACAGTAAGCATGATTGGTTGAAGTCATGAGTATTTGTTACCTTCTTTGACAGAAATCTGCATTTTCCTGTTTGATAAACAACAATATGTATAAATCTTGAGGAAATGAAACCTCGTTAACAGAAGGTGTTAAACATATTTATTTTTACAACATATAGCATTGCAAGGACCAGGCTGATCTCTAGAGGATTGAGCATCTGTGTTCATCTCACCCATTCATAAAGCCAGGGCTCATATGTGACACTAAAATGAACTCTAAATAGAAATAAAACAGATTCCCATCCCTCCTCACACCCTCTCTCTCCCTCCCTCCAGCCATCCCTCCTTCACCTCACGTCTCTCCATCTCAATCTTGCATTTCCCATACCCCTCCTTGCCCTGACACCTACGTTGTACAGCCGGGTGAAAGCAGGAGGGGAATGGACTTACCTGTGCAGGTAACGCAACACCCAGGCTTTGAGTCTTGACTAATGCCCACTGATTATTTCCCGCTCACTCCCCTCTCCTGCATGTACAAAGTAGATCTTCAAACGTTATCGCTGGTGAAACATTTGCGGCGATAGTGACGTTAGCTTCTCTCTCCGTGCTAGCCCTGTAGCATGGAGAGTCGTCTTGGGGGGGGGGGGGGGGGGGGCTCTGTGAGCTGTCGGCCATGAACACAACTCTACTGGGAGAGGCCCTGGGCCTACGCTCACGCTCGCACTCGCGCTCTCACTCTCGCTTGCTCTCTCTCTGTCTCTGGTTTAATTACACCACCATCATGAAGGCTGCATGCTCCATTGGAACCGCACGCACACACACACACACACACACACACACACACAGCTGAATCACATCACACTGACACAACATACAACCACACACCTGAATCGCATCAAACACACAACATACAACCACACACCTGAATCGCATCACACAACCATTTTATTTCTACCTTTCTCCCTCCCAATGCTCTCCCTCTCCCCCTCCTGATAAATCTTGCGGCTTCTCCCCCCCCTTCATCCCGCACCACCCCAATCTCCCCCATATTACCCATGATGCACTGCGCTGACAGCCAATACAGCACTCTGCTTGAAACCACCGATCCTGCATCCATCCTGGGCCCCAAGCAGGCCCGCTATAACTCACCGGGGGAGGAATGGAGGGGGGAGCGGGTGAGGGATGGAGGGGATAGGGGGGAGTGAGGTAGTGGAGGAAGGGGGGAGAGAGTAGAGGGGGGAGTAATAGACGGGGAGGGATGGAGGGGAGAGAGTAGGGGGGGGGGGGGGGATGGAGGGAAGTGGGGGGAAGGAAGGAGGGGAGTGGGGGGGGGGAGAGTAGAGGGTGGGAGTGATAGACGGGGAGGGATGGAGTGGAAAGAGAAGAGGGGGGAGTGAGTGGAGGGTAGAGAGGTGGAGGGGGATTGATAAAGGGGAGAGGGGGGAAGGATGGAAGGATGGAGGGCAGAGAGTAGAGTGTAGAGGGGGGGATGGATAGGGGGGAGAGATGATGGCGGCGCTGTCCGGCCCCCAGCCAATCAGAGAAAATACACCTTAATTCAGCGCTGGGTGCCACGGCCAGCCCTGGTGTTGAGCTTTTATCACGCTTATTATTCTACACCCTCAGTCTCCCCAATCCCCGTAACCACACCTTCATACATTAATAATTCTGCTCCTTCCTCCCTCCCCCCGCGTCCTCATCCCCTCCCCCACCTCCTCTTCCTCCTCCTCCTCCTCCTTTTTAGCGGTAGGCAGTGTGGGAATGGAGGTTGATATCGTAGCATTCCGTCGCTAGGTGGAAGGATATGCAGAGAGAGCCTCTTGGCAGAGGCGAGGACAAACGAAACTAAATTAAAACACTAAATCAAATCACAATGAGAGTGACGGACAGGCACATCACATAATGTCACCAAGCCGTGTTGGGTGTGTGTGTGTGTGTGTGTGTGTGAGAGATGTGTTTTTTCATTTCCAGTTTTATTTTCAGACGATTCCGGTTTCTGAATGGATTTTCATTCAAAGCCAGGATGCACACAAAATATACAATCAGCATAACGTAAATCATTTTGTTATTACATGTATAAGATTGGAAATACTCTAAACGAATATGTAAAGTATATCAATTGTGCACATGAAGACCTCCTCAAAATGTCTTTTTTTTTCTTTTTTTTTTACCCATCTCGTTGTCTGTCATGACGTTGGTGTCCTGAGTAATAACTTATTCCCTGGAGTAAGTTCCCTGTGTGGCCAGTAGAGGGTGCTGCGGCTCCACTGCCTCTTAACCAGCGGTCTATAAACACAACAATAATAGTTTTTTATGGTTAATGGCTTAAGTAATCACAGTGAATCCCCCAGGAGACAGAGTGATCCCCCTTGCTGGGGAAGGGTTCTGTGCAGGTGGTGTTCAGTGTGTGGATGGTGATGGAGGAGGAGGGACAGGCTGGTGTACTGTAGTAGGTACTGTTCAGTGTGTGGATGGTGATGGAGGAGGAGAGACAGGGTGGTGTACTGTAGTAGGTACTGTTCAGTGTGTGGATGGTGATGGAGGAGGAGGGACAGGGTGGTGTAGTAGCATACTCCTCCTAACAGGGGTGGAGGTGTCTGTGTTACCTTTTGATTCCTCTCAGAAGGCCTCATCTGTTGCTGCCGTTGACTGAGGTCATGGTGCGTGCAGAATACATATTCTGAATCTGAATCTTGAGTATATTTATTATTATATATTCTGAGTATATATGTTCTGAACACACCAAAACTTGGCCAACCGTCAGAAAGCTTTGAAAATGCTGAATGGACTCATGCAGGGCTTTTCTAACCAGTGGACACTCAAAGCGCTTTAGAATATTGCATAACATTCACCCATTCACACACCGACGGCGGTGTCAACCATGCAAGGCGACAGCCAGCTCATCAGGAGCAGTTAGGGTGAGGCATCTTTCTAGGGTCCCACTGGACACTCAGCTGGGAGGAGCCAATTGCTTAATAATCTGAATTGTTATGTTATTGATATTTGAGGCTGCAGTTCCACCCGCTCAAGGTTAGGGGGAGACGTTGGGTCGAAGCCTTGACACCAAATGTGAATTAAATATAACGTGATATAGTGTCCTCCACCTAGAGATGTTTCTGTCTACACTATGATGCAAGCCATTGGAGAGGCACTCTCTCTGTATCACTACACATTTACAAACTACACATTGGTTTGCTAACTCGCTCTCTCTCTCTCTCTCCTTTCTTTCCTCGTCGATGACTCTGCTGCTGCTCCACGTTCTGACTCATCATCAGGTAAGAGACCTTATTCATGACGATGTTATGTTTATATTTTCATGATCTGTTCTGCTACGTCCGCTACGTCTTCTACTGTATTGTTCGGAGGGGAAGTCCTTCGTTTATCCTCTATGGTCGCCTGGACGGGGTCATTCCAAGAAGTGTGTGTGTGTGTCATAATCCAGCATGCTGTTCATCTTCACGTGTGTGTGTGTGTGTGTGTGTGTGTGTGTGTGTGTGTGTGTGTGTGTGTGTGTGTGTGTGTGTGTGTGTGTGTGTGTGTGTGTGTGTGTGTGTGTGTGTGTGTGTGTGTGTGTGTGTGTGTCATAATCCAGCATGCTGTTCTTCACTGGTGGTAGGGTGTGTCTCTGTAGGCATGTGTACCCACGTGTGAGTGAGTGTGTGTGTGTGGGGTAATAACTTGATTGACATATGAGCGTGATGCAGAGATCAATATATAAACAGGATGGAGGGAGGGGAGAGATTGATGAGTGAGTGGATTGGATATAGCAGGTCATTTGTATTCTCTCTCTCTCTCTCTCTCTCTCTCTCTCTCTCTCTCTCTCTCTCTCTCTCTCTCTCTCTCTCTCTCTCTCTCTCTCTCTCTCTCTCTCTCTCTCTCTAATTGAAATGAGTGTGTGTGTGAGTGACAATGGTTTTGCATCTGTGTGTGAGTGTGGTCTCCTCGCCATCTACATGTGTGGAGATCGGTATCCATGACAACAGCGTGCCGGAGTACCAGTGCTCCTGGCAAGCAGAATGCAGCATTCTTTCTATCTCTCTCTCTCTCTGTCTCTCTGTCTCTCTCCCCCTCTCCCTCTCCCTCACTCTCTCTCTCTGGTTGTATTGGCGTGTTAGACTCTCCATCCCTCTCCTGTCCACAACACCCTGCTTCTTTAGCGTTAATCCTCTCAGTAAACTGCTCATTATTTCCTGCTGTAATAATCCTGGTGGTGAATCACACGGTGATGTGTTCTGAACGCCCTTCAGCCCTAAGCCTCCGGTCTCGTCGTACGTTCTCCGTTGTACCGCTCACTCTCAGAGTCCTGTTGTTCACTAGTCACCCATCCCATGCTGGGTCTCACTGGGGTGCTCCCACAGCCTTACCTTAATAGGACGATGTAACATTACACACGTGATGTCACGGTACCTTCTGAACCCTAGCGATGTCATGTGACACGCGTGATGTCGCCACTACCTTCTGTACCCTGATGATGTAATGATACACACATGACACACGGTAGTGATGTAATGGATTATGGTACACACCTGATGCCACCACTACCTTCTGAACCGCAGCCGCCATGGCCTATCGTGGCCTATCGCTGGCCTATCGCTATACATTCAACGATGTCTGACTCCAATGTGACCACTGCACACACATGATGTCTGCTCAGTCTGATCTGGGACTGCAGACAGATATCAGATCCTCACCTTGAACTGCAAGAGTAAATACTTTCGCTCTCACAATGCAACATTCAGAGACTCTAACAATGTGAGCCGCGTGCCACCTTGAAAGATGCATGCACTGATGTGAGTTATGAATGCATTGTGGCGAGGTGCATTCACTGTACTGAGATGCATGCACGGATATGACATGAATGCAGTGTGGCGAGGTGCATTCACTGTACTGAGATGCATGCACGGATATGACATGAATGCAATGTGGCGAGATGCATTCACTGTACTCAGATGCATGCAGTGATGTGAGATATAAATGCAGTGTGGCGAGGTGCAGTCACTGTACCGAGATGCATGCAGTGATGTGAGATAAATGCAGTGTATCGAGGTGCAGTCACTGTACCGAGATGCATGCAGTGATGTGAGGTTAATGCAGTGTATCGAGGTACAGTCACTGTACTGAGATGCATGCAGTGTTGTGAGAATAGTTTGGAAAGCAGTGAGCTGTGGCTTACTTCCTGAAACCAGCTTTGTTTTGACCCAGTTAGCGTTCCGATGCCACTCAGTGTCAAGTGCAGAATGATGATTAATGTGTGTGTGGTGTGTTTTTACGTGCGTGTATTTGACATATACTCATTGAGAGTATATGAATGTTGCTTCTGGCTCACATGTGTGTGCTTATTGTGCGCTGGCCTGCATTTAAGTGTTCCTGTGATAGGAGAGAGGCAGACAGAGGGCTGTGACAAATAGAGAAAATTGAGAGAGCGAGAGAGCACGCAAGAGAGAAAGAGAGAGAGAGTGAGAGAGAGAAAGAGTGTCAGGGAAGAGAGTGAGAGTATGCTGTGAAAAACAGAGAAAATGGAGAGAGAGAGAGAGAAAGGGATGGAGAGGAGACAGAGGGGGGTGTGTGCTGTCAGAGCGATGGAGAAATAAAAGAGGCTGAGAGCAGGAGGAAAAACAAGAGGTGGACCGGACCGACGGAGCAGTCTGTTGGTGGAGCCCGAGCGAGGATCACCACAAGGAGGACAGAAGGAGCAGGAGAAGACCCCTCAGAAGACAGAGAAGGTAGAAAGCTAGAGAGATACAGAGACAGTTAGGTGGACAGATGGATGGACAGACAGGACAGGGTGGATAAACGTCTCCATCTACTCTCCCTTCCATGCACTCCTCTCCTCGTCTCCGTTGCCACGGTCACGGTAAGCTTCGCGCTCGCGCAAGTTGAGGGAGTGTGTGTTTAATTCACCACTCCATCGACACTGGTCAGTCCCAGTTTGTGCTGGTTAGTTCAGTGCTTCATCGTCTGGTGATTAGTTCACTGCTTCATCGTCTGGTGATTGGTTCACTGCTTCATCGTCTGGTGATTGGTTGATTGGTTCACTGCTTCATCGTCTGGTGATTGGTTGATTGGTTCATTGCTTCATCGTCTGGTGATTGGCTGATTGGTTCCCTGCTTCATCGTCTGGTGATTGGCTGATTGGTTCACTGCTTCATCGTCTGTTGATTGGTTTACTGCTTCATCGTCAGGTGATTGGTTCATTGGTTCATTGCGTCATCGTCTGGTGATTTGTTGATTGGTCACTGGTCAGGTGTCTGAGGTAGGAATGCTGTAATCCACGTTGTAAAAGCTCCAGTTATATTAGTATAAATTCCTATTTGTATTCATATCCCCGTTATTATGTTGGTGTTGATCAGTAAGATGTAAGGATATAAGGATATTTATGGTTCAGATTCATGTTCCGGCCCTATCTTTGTGGAGCCAGAACATGAATACATCATGACTGCTACACAGCCTGCTCCATGCTTGACGATTCTTCTCCCTAATGATGTAGGGGGACTGACTGGCGTGTGTAATTATTTTATACACAATGGCTCTAAAAATACTCCTTCTCTGGGGAGCATAGACTTCCACCCAAGACTTCCTTATATCGTAGGCTGGTTAAATGCCTTTCTGAGTCAAGGATAAAAACAAAATTCTAATAATAGCATCTTTCAGCATTTAATTCACAGATTGATACGATTACAGATGATTCTTGACTGAGTCATTCATTCATTCATTCCATGAGTGGACAGTTTCAGTGCAGAACCGGCTTATGAAATCATCCAGAAAGTCAAAAGCTGTTTAATGTCCTGTGAAGTGTGGACTCGTCTCACTGCAGTCGGTCTCTGCTGATATAATTAAGATAAGACTTTATGGTCCCCAGGAAATGTGTCCTGGACAGTTCAGTTGTGCACCACAAGAAGAATCCACAAGAACCAA
>NC_140292.1:1645839-1655839 GCF_964030765.1 Micromesistius poutassou
ACATGTCACGTATTTCTGCTCTCTGCATAATGTGTGTTTTTAAACATTGTCACAGTTTCACTTATTTTTGCACTCGCTCGCCCGCTCGCTCGCTCAGTCTCTCTCTCTCTCTTCAATGCTCTTAAAATCGTCTGCGCACCCACACATGCACTCACACAAACACACACACATACCCCCCCCCCCCCACACACACACACACACACACACACACACACAATAGATGACACTGGGAGACGTTGAATGTGTTGGGAGCAGGAGTTTGACAGGCTAGTTAACAGCTCTGTGTGTGTGTGTGTGTGTGTGTGTGTGTGTGTGTGTGTGTGTGTGTGTGTGTGTGTGTGTGTGTGTGTGTGTGTGTGTGTGTGTGTGTGTGTGTGTGTGTGTGAGAGCTAGGCTTCGTTGGTGCATATTCTAAAGCACCATGAAATGCTCACCATGACCCTCCTCAAGGCCAGTCGTAGTGCTTTAAACAGGAAGAAATCACAATGCATTTTGAGGCTGAACTCATGTGTGCCGGAGGTTGGTTCCAGATCCGTGGTGCATAAACCGTATGAGCTGTTCCCTGTGCTGGGTTCTTACCCCGGGAACAGAGCAGAGATGGCCTGTAAGGGCTAAGAACACACAAGTAGATGAGAGATGGATCGTGGTCCTGCCCATTCAGGTTTCTACGCACACCCAGTGGTCTGAAGAGGTCTCCTCTGAGTGTCCAGACCCCTGGTGACTCACGCACATGGGGATGAGTGGATGAGATGAAGGGTTCCTGTAGGTAAGATTCCAGAGTTGACTGAAACGAGAGAGTGGAAGAGAGCACGATTTTGAGACTAGACAACCTAAGTAAAATACCCTTCCTCCCTCCCTTCCTCCCTCCCTCCCTCCCTCCCTCCCTGCTCTCTCCCTCCCTCCCGCTGTCCCTCCCTGTGTTTCTCCAACGTCGAGTGGTGTTGCATTTTTCTGCTTGTTACCTTGTATTGACAAGCAAGATTGATTCTCCGATCAGGGAAGAGATGGCCTGATTGATCGGAAATGAGCTGGGGGCAGCCTCAAATGTAAATGGTCCCATACAGAGGCAGGTGCAGTCGACCAGAAAATATATTCTCACAGCACATGTCACTCGCTAAAAGCTTACGGACGGCTAGGTCATTTCAAAAATTGGTTGTTAAACATCTCCTCACAGACCCTCTTCTGGTTGTCCCTAGCAACGATTCCTCATCTCCAGACCATCCTCTGGTCGCCCCTAGTGACGGTACCTCCTCTCCTGACCCTCCTCTGGTCGACCCTAGCAACGGTTCTTCCTCTCCAGACCCTCCTCTGGTCGTCACTAGCGACAGAACATCCTCTCCTGACCCTCTTCTGGTCGTCCCTAGCAACGATTTCCCATCTCCAGACCATCCTCTGGCCGTCCCTAGAGACGGTTCCCCCTCTCCTGACCCTCCTTTGCTCGTCCCTAGCGACGGTCGTCCCTAGCGACGCGGTGGTCCCTCCCCCTCCTCCCGGTGGGTTAATGCTCACTCTGGCCTCCCGTCCTCACGCCCCAGCGCCCGGCCGACCGTAGTGACAGGCCTAAGTGCTCGCTGCCTCCAGAAGTCTGTGTCGCTACAAGAACCCCACGCCTGTTCACTCCCACCTCACGCTTTTATATATTACGACAACGACGACTACTACCGAGTCTTCCAAAGGCGTGTGTTGGTCCTTCCACCAACAGATGGAGGGGCTGCCGCTGCGGCAATACGTGTCCTACATATCAGATCTATTCTGGTCGGGGGGGAATGGACTGTACGGTCCTGCAGGCCTCCTCAGCAGCAATCTCTGCTGAGAGGATCTAACATAGATCTAACTGCTCTCCATTTAGCTTGTTCCAACCGTCTCTCCCTCTCTCTGGCTCCCTCTCTCTCTAGCTCTCTGTCTCTCTCTCCCTCTCTCTCTCTCACCCTGTCTCCCTTTCCCGCTCTCTCTCTCTCTCTCTCTCTCCCCCTCCCTCTGTCTCTCTACCTTCTACAAGTTGTGGTGTGGTTGCAGTTGACTGAACTGGATCTGTGACATTAAATAGATAATTTTTTATCACTTGAAATGCAGACAATGGCGGTGCTGAGGGATGGTGTATTCATATATACATATCTATATGTATATATGAATACATCGTAGGCACTGGAAGCCTTTTGCACAAACAATGAGCATCTCTTTTTTTCTGCATGGCATTTTAGCCTGCAGTGCACTTTTCAGGGGGAACTTGTTTCTGAATCTGAAATGTGCTCAACAAGCACCAGATGGCAGCTGCCCAGAAAGTGTTCTGCTGCCAAATATTGTTTTCACATCTCGACAAAGAAGTTCTCCTAAACAGCGTCCCCCTCTCTCTCTCTGTCAACTTTCTTGGAAATACTTTGGAATTAGTTATAGGCCCTCACAAAACCATCCCTTTACTTACAAACGCACCCCTGATCCGACCTTACACTGTCTAGAGACCAGCACACTGCGCTGAGACACAAAGGTTCAAACACACACGGTATAAATAAGTGAACCACCTTTGACGATGGTAACGAAGACAACCAGTGTAAACCTGAATCCCCCAGTGAGATGATGCTACGGAGACTCTGGAGGCTGTGAGGTTCTGAGTCTCTGAGGCTGTGCGACTCAGAGGCCATCAGACTCAGAGGCTATGAGGCCGTGAGTCTCGGAGGCTGTAAACACATGAGCCGTATCCCCCGGTGTCTGCGTCTCGTTCCTCCTCTGGTGTCAACATCAAGGTGACGCCCCTCGTACCCAGACGCCGCCGGCCAGCGACAGACCGACTCTGGAGGTCCGTCTGGTAAACGGACTGCCTTTTATATCGTCCGCGCTCCGGAAGCAACGGGGGGGGGGGGGGCCACTCTGAGCCCTTGACACGTTTATATTCAACCTTGCAGAACCAGAGCGATCACCCGGTAGTTGACGGCCGCTGTGACAGGTTGCTAAAGTAACACGTCTCAACTTCTCCATCAAGTCGGGTTAGTTCAGCCGCCAGAAATACTTTCCACTGTGCAGCGGCATCGCGTCGCTCGCCCCCCCCCCCCCCCCCCCCCCCCCCCACAGGGAAGTGTGAGCGCGAGTGTGAGTCTCAAGGTTAGAGCACAGAGAAACACTCGGCAAGTGTTTAATAAGTTAGACGCCTGATTAAGATTCCACACATTCTGCCTTCTCCGGAAATAGCCCAGTTGGGACGCAGGAAAACAGCAGCCTGCTCCTCAGACACTGTTTGGTGAATGGAGGAGAAGGACTCAAGTATTAAAATGCAATCATGATGCACAATGTGTACAAAACCAATCCTCCTGGAGGGAGTGCTGGATCAACTTCAGCGGCTGCCTGATGTCTGAGGGGTGTCAGGGGAAGGCCCTGAGACTCTAAGGCAGTGAGGCCCTGAGATAGGGGTGTGCGATATGACGATATTAGATTGTGAACGATTAAAATGTCTCAAATGTGTCCGCGATCTGCCTTTACAGAGAGATCGTTAGTATCGTGCTACCGTGCACATTAGGGCTGTCACTTTTTATTCAATATTCAAATATGCATTAGAATATGACGTGACATATCCGTATTCAAATATATATAATCAATATATAAAGTGCCATGTTATGTAGAGCATTTTTTTACAGTCTATGATTAGACCGTTAGATTATTTTTTTTTTGCCATCTCATCCATTTGCGGGCGCTCTAACCAAGCAAATAATATATCCTGATTCGAAAATGGATAACGCACAGAGCAGCCAGCCTGAGCGGTAAATTGCGACCTCAAGGCATCCCTGCTGACAGCAACACGCTGTATTGGTGGAGAGACACGGGCTGCAACAAATACCCACGTCTCTCAACATAGACGGGCAAATACCTGTGTGCCAGGCACATCTGTGCGCTCCGAACGTGTGTTCTCCACCACAGGTAACATCGTGAATAACAATAGAGCCGCACTTGATCCAGATCAAGTTGATAGACTGGTGTTTCTAGCAAACAACATGAAGAAATTATTATTTCTTGCAGATAGGCTATAGGCTTTACTCCTGCTGCTGTCTCCTGTTTAAGTTGTCACGTCATTGTTTGCGCTGTGCATTTCCGATTCTGTTTTTGTTTTTCATTGCATAGCCTAATTTTGTGATATGCATAGTAGTGGCACTTGATATTGATTAAGTTGATAACCTGTTTCAAACAAAGAGGATATGGCCTAAGTCCTGTTTATGTCTCCTCTTGTCACGTTACTGTGTTTTTTTTTGCCTTGTAGATATTCAAATACATTGCTTGATATTCGATATCCGTTCGAACTTTCGAACTTCTCAAAAGTGACAGCCCCAGTGCACATTCAATCAGTTGCAGTTATATGGCTCATACACTCATCCAAAGTTGTTTTCCCAAATCTTAAATCACACAATTTGCTAGTCCGTTACACGCCTTCCCTATAGAGACACACCAATAAACCAATAATAGCAAACAGTAGGTAGTGCCTTGGATTTAATACCCTCCCCCTTTTTATTTGTCAACGTAGCGGCATGGATGACAACACAGAGGAGTTGGTCCCTAAAAATAATTGGACGTCTGTAATATGGAACTGGTTTAGATTTTCCAAAACCGACACGGCGCAAACAAATTGCAAAGATAAGGTTTGCACGTCGGATGGCAACACGACAAACCTTTTTACCACCACCTCAAAAGAAAGCTCCCGAAAAAGTATGCTGACAGTCAAACAGTAACTTGTACTGTTCAGTAACTTGCAAAATAGTCTTAAAAACAAACACGAAAAATAATTGTGATAAGATCGTGGATCGTGATCCTGCCTGAAAAAAATCGGGATATGATATTTTTGCCATATCGCCCACCCCTACCCTGAGACTCTGAGGTTATGAGACTCTGAGGTTGTGAGACACTGAGTTTGTGAGACTCTTGAGGCTGTGAGACTCTGTTTCATGTGGGGAGACGTACAGTCTGAGTATGAAATGCAATTCATCATCCTGACACTCACTTCCTCCCTGCTGGGAGACCCCCCTGCTGCCCCGGTGACAACGCCATGGCAACCCTCCTCCATCCTCTCCTTCATCCTCTCCTCCTCTCACCTCTGGCTGTTCCTCTCCTCCTCTCACCTCTGGCTGTTCCTCTCCTCCTCTCCTCCTCCCCTTCTCTAGTATTTAGGTTATTTTGTATCCATTATAGACTGGTTAAGTTTTTCTTTACTGCATTCTACATGAAATACTGTAGGAGACACACACACAAATTCATTCTGACATGTCAAACATTAAACTACCACCTCCACTACTTGACAGTTGTTCTTTGTGTGTGTGTGTGTGTGTGTGTGTGTGTGTGTGTGTGTGTGTGTGTGTGTGTGTGTGTGTGTGTGTGTGTGTGTGTGTGTGTGTGTGTGTGTGTGTGTGTGTGTGTCAGCCAGACACTTCAAGTGCGTTCCTGTAAATTATACCTCAGTAGCTGTCTTTGCCGTCCCACAGGTGCTGTTCCTGAAATGCAGTTATACACATTTATTTATACACAAACACGCACGCACACACACACACACACATTCAACACCACACTTCTGAGTGTTGAAAGCCCAAGGATATTCTGCAGATGCTGAGATGAATAGAGATTTCGGAAGTGTGTGAAGAGGAATGAGCTAATTTAGCCGATAGTCTTCTGAGTGGAGGCAGGGAGTGCGAGCCCAGTTTCTCATGCTCGCTCTCTCACTGAGGTTTCAATTATCCATGGAAAAATGTAAGCAGAATTTATTTATTTAACCTTTGAAAACTTTGTCATTTAATTACGCGCACACACAATTACTTGCACACATGCACACACACATCAAGTTAATCGCACATCTGCAGACTTCCGGGACACAGTGTAATCCAAAATTACTGTACAACCTGCATTGATGCACACAAATGCACGCATGCACGCACGCACATGCACACACACAGAAACGCACAGACACGCACACACACACTCACACACACAGACACGCACAGACACACACTCATGTGTGTGCTTGTCGTGGGGCCTTAACATCTGTCCACACCACTCTGATTCCCCCTGTGAGCATGACAAGGCTTCATGCTGGCGGATAAGGTGGGGGCAGGTGGAGGTAGACAGAGAGAGAGAGACAAGGTGGGAGGGAGACGGAGGTAGACAGAGAGAGAGAGGAGGTGGGAGGGAGAGAGGAAGGGAGACGGAGGTAGACAGAGAGAGAGAGAGAGAGAGAGAGAGAGATGAGGTGGGAGGGAGAGAGGAAGGGAGACGGAGGTAGACAGAGAGAGATGAGGTGGGAGGGAGAGAGGAAGGGAGACAGAGGTAGACAGAGAGAGAGATGAGGTGGGAGGGAGAGAGGAAGGGAGACGGAGGTAGACAGAGAGAGAGAGAGAGGAGGTGGGAGTGAGAGAGGAAGGGAGACGGAGGTAGACAGAGAGAGAGATGAGGTGGGAGGGAGAGAGGAAGGGAGACGGAGGTAGACTCTAAAATAGAGCCGATTGGACCAGCTAGCATAGGCTGTCGAACATGGCAATCTGTACAAGCTAGTCCCTGGGCCGGGGGAACTGTTGGTCTAATGAACCAAGTCGCCATCAGACAGGACGCTAGGGCTGAACAATTTGGGGAAATAATCTAATTGTGATTATTTCAACCAATATTGCGATTGCAATTTAGTATGTGATTATTAAAAAAAAAAAAGTATGTTCTGCACTATTCACTAAACAAGCAATAAATCATTCTGTAGTATGACCAACACAACATTGGAAGCAGTCAACATTAAAACTGCTTTTTCTTTTAGGCCAGGCCGATGTGTTGAGATGAATTGATGCATGAATTGACAGTATAACATCTTAATTATGAATTGTAAAAAAAAAAACTAATTAACAACTAATGAATTGTAAAAAATAAAAAAAATAATACAAATCTTACTGATCTCCATTAAGTAACATTAACAGTAAAAAAAAAAAAATATATATATTTTTTTTTTATCGCAGCCTTTGCAATTTGCATAACAAGTTCTATTACATCGCAATGTCGGTTTGAATTCCATTAATCATTCAGCCCTACAGGATGCCGTCATTCCCGTGGTGTTGTTGACCGATGGCAGACAGCGCTGTACTGGTGGGCACAGTCAGACCAGGTGGGCGGAGCTACCCTGCACACACTGCGGTGATAGAAGCCGCATGTGGCGCTTTGATTGGTCGCAAAACCTGCCATTTGTCTGCATACCAGCAGATTTTAAGTACTGACACAGAGTGTTAAGTACATCAGGTGTGGAGTAACTGAGACGATGGCACTGACCCCGCTGTCCACGGAGCCGGCCTGCTTATGATGTAATGTGTGGTTGTGTACCTTATCATTACCATTTATCCTGTAACAGCTGTCAGTCTGTCAACGGCTGTCTGTCAATCAGGCTCTCCGAACAACACCGGTGGTGCCCGCGTTGAATTGAATTCACAACGCGGTGGCGTTGAGTTTAAAAACCGACCAGTCGGTAGATCGGACGAACCCGAGAAATGAATTTCCCCGCGGTGCGGGGATGAGTCGGTCAGGCATGAAGGCGTCGCTCAGCGGCGACAGAGGGAGCGGTCCTAAAGAGGAGGAGAGCAGAGCAGGGAGACAAGGTGGGGAGGCAGAGGGAGAGGGACGGAGACGACCGCAGGGGGGCGAGAAGGGAGATAATGGGGTGTCGAACAGGAGGGGAGAGACCTGTGGGCGGGGGAGACATGAAAGGTGGGATGATTAAAGAGGGGAGGAGGGAGGGAGGGGGGGGGAGGAGGTTGAAAGGTGAGCCAACAGGAGGAGAGATGGAGCAGCAGATACCGAGAGAGATAGATTAAAGGAGCACGGGGACACGTGGGGAACACTTCCAGGAGCCAGTGCTTCTGGTCCCACTCGTGTGTGTGTGTGTGTGTGTGTGTGTGTGTGTGTGTGTGTGTGTGTGTGTGTGTGTGTGTGTGTGTGTGTGTGTGTGTGTGTGTGTGTGTGTGTGTGTGTGTGTGTGTGTGTGTGTGTGTGTGTGGTGCATGTATACAGTGTGCGTCTGTGGTGTGCTCACACGGTATTTTCCTCTGAAGTGAGATCCTCGTCTGACTGACTGCACTCCACTTCAACTCAGCCACAACCCGTCTGCCTCCCGTCTCTGTTGCCCATGGCAACCTTGCATCCCGAGCCGGGGAGGCTGAAGTGGTGTAGGACCACGTCACCTGACTCCACGAGAGGACTTGCTACATAGCGCAGTGTTCCTGTAACCAGATGATGCTAAACATGCTAAACATGCTAACCATGCTTAGCGGTACGTTGTGTACTGGGTCATGTAGGAGGAACTGACAGCTGGCACTGTGACTGTGCTCATAGTCAAAGGTTGTTCTCTAACTCAGAGATGACGGTGTCATAAAATCAACATTCAAGCAAACACACAATCCTCAGATAACGTATGATAAAGTATCTCAAATGAATACCAATCCCATTGATGATGGAGGCGGCATTAGCTCAGGAGGTAGAGCGGGTTGGCTGGTAACCGCAAGGTTAGTGGTTCAATCCCCGGCTCCTCCTCCTCCTCCTCCTAGCGTCGTCCGAGTGTCGTGGTGTGGCCCTGAGCAAGACGCCTCACCCTAACTGCTCTCGACGAGCTGGCTGTCGCCCTGCGCGGTCGACTCCACTGTCTGTGTGCATGAATGGGTGAATGGGTCAGTCAACACTGTATAAAAAGCGCTATATAAATGAGGACCATAATTGAGGACCATGTAAAATCATGTAAACTCATGTAAACTGTTAATCCCCCATGTCGTTAATGGACTCTGACCTCGTCCTCTGAGCTCCCCGCGTGCCTGCACTGTACCTCCATCTACACAGAGCTACCAGAGAGCCTCCTCACCACGTCTCCATTACCTCTATTCCCCTCATTATGTTTGTTCCCAGCCCAGCCCCAGCGCCGCCGCTGCCTTCTGTCTTTGATTGTGGGATTGAGCCATGAAAGGCGCCTTTGTTGTGGTGCTCGCAGCGAGCTTGTAGCTTGCCAGGGAGGCAGCTTAGCGCGCTCAGATCTTCTGCACGCCCGACGTGTCATCTGTGTGCGTTCTCAATAAGCACAGTAAGTGCTGTGTTTATACCTGGGCTTTGGAGAGGGGGAGACGCACCAACACACCACGACGGGCCATTATTACCTCTGAGCGGCGGATCTGTCTCTAAAGCTCGTCTGTCTCTGGAGAAACCTGCAGAAAGCCCTGCGCAGGTCCTTTAGCGTGCTATAGGGAACCTACCTCCTGGAACCTACCCGGACCTTATCTTAGTACCTAGGACCTAGGTACCCCTATACCTGGTACTCTTAGTACCCTATCAGGAGGACCTAGGTACCCCTATACCTGGTACCCTAAGTACCCTATCAGGACCTAGGTACCCCTATACCTGGTACCCTTAATACCCTATCAGGACCTAGGTACCCCTATACCTGCTGGTACCCTTATTTTAGTACCCTATCAGGACCTAGGTACCCCTATACCTGGTACCCTTAGTACCCTATCAGGACCTAGGTACCCCTATACCTGGTGCCCTTATTTTAGTACCCTATCAGGTCTAGGGCTGTCAAAATTGCTCAAAAATGACGTTTGAATATTCCCTCTAAAAAAACACATATATTCTATTCAAATATCTATATTTGCGCATTATGTCAATGACGCGCATTACATCAATAACAGGACAAACTAATACAACGAGACATAACTACTTGTATAGGTAGTTTATTTAAGTTTAAACATATTTGACAACATATTACCTACACAAAAATAAGTAAATAAACGAATGGCCAAGACCACAGACCTCACTCTCACTCGCTCTCTTTTTCTCTCTCTCTCTCTCTCTCCCCCTCACTCTCTCTGCGCATACTGGTTTAAATAAACAACAACAATAAACAAATGCTGAGTGCTGATCAGGAGTTTTGTGCAAGCAATTTAAGGTCCTGACTCTTGTCTCTTGTCTTGTAGTGTTCTGGTCGCCCACTCGCAAAGCAGACAGCCGCATCGCGGATGCCGCG
>NC_140292.1:1660839-1708339 GCF_964030765.1 Micromesistius poutassou
GTGTCTAGGTGTGTGTGTGTGTGAGGGTATGGGTGTGTGTGGGGGTGTTGGTGTGTGTTTTGGTGTGATGGTGTTTTAAAGACAATGTTCAGAATATATTGTACATGTACATCTATATGTAAAAAGGCTTGATATGAAGGAGATTGCTTGAATGTTGTAAGTTTTGTTTAAATTATTAACCCCGACTGATTTAGATAGTGAAAAATGTAAACCAAAAGCATATTCTCTGTGATCGGTCGTTGTGGGGAAAGTCCACTGTTACTTCATGGAGTGAAGTGCTCTCTTGTGTGTTAATGTGGTCTCCTGACACTGTGATAGATGTTCTGTGCTGCTGTGTGGGGATGAGTGAGGGACAGGTATTTTATTGTGCACAGTAAACCAGACAGACCCTTTTATGAATGGACTGATGGATTGAGCTTCGACTCGCACTGTCCCACGTTTTCATTCCTGTTTGTCTTGTGGGTTAATTTCAGTGATATGACATTAACCTCTCTCTCTCTCTCTCTTTTTCTTTCTCTTTCTCTCTCTCTCTCTCTCTCTCTCTCAGTCACAATGAACGGAAGGTGACCTGCAAGCATCCGGTGACTGGGGTGCCGTCGCAAGACAACTGCATCTTCGTTGTAAATGAACAGTAAGTGTTGTGTTCTCTCTCTCAGTAACCACTGATCATACCCATGCCTCCACCACCATGTGGAGCTCTCTCTCTCTCTCTCTCTCTCTCTCTCTCTCTCTCTCTCTCTCTCTCTCTCTCTCTCTGGTATGATCCCTCTTTAAAACATAGGAGCGTGTCCGCATGTGTGTGTGTCTGTGTGTGTGTGTGTGTGACCTCCCAGCAGTAGCCCTGGGGGGGGGGGGGGGAGGCTCTGCTTATTGTGATGTTCCCAGGGGCCAGAAGACAGCAGGGTAATGCTGTAGGCCCACTGTGGGCCCTCTGTTCCCAGTTGCCGGGAGCACAGTGGAGCCCACATCAGCTCCCCACTCGGTCTCAGACTCCAGACACAGCACAATACAGCCCTCTTATCAGGTCTAGACCCATGGCTCTCTCGCTCGCTCTCCCTCTCTCGCTCGCTCTCTCTCTCTCTCTTTCTCTCTCAATCTTCCTTTCTATTTCTGTTACTTGCTTTTTTGGGTTTATGTTTATGTTTCCCTTGTATTTTATTGATATTAAATTTATATTCTGTGTTTCGCCTTCTATCTTCTCTCCTCCCGTTCACCCATACCGAACTATTTCCAGCAGAAAACTATATTTCACTATACGGCCGTTTCCACATTCACCATGACATAAGAAATGCTTGCTCAAGGCAGATTCCCTCAGAATGGTAATCTATACACCAGCCGCTTTTCATTCTCTAAATGTAAATATATATTTAAAATATTGTTTTCATATTCCCCTGTACTCCCACATCCAGCGTTAAGACTTCAGGCATCAAACTCCAGGGAACTCTATTGCTCTTGCCACTTTCGCTTTCAATTTCTCTCCTTCACATCTGCGTCATTTCTCGTCTGCTTTCGCTCTCTCGCTCTGTCTTTCACCTCGCACCACTTTTCTCTCGCGCGTTGGATTCTCTCTCCATCTCTCTCTCCCTCTCTTCCCCTCCCACCCAATTATACCAGTGCCACACTATCCCTGCTGGAGATGATGTGTGTGGGTGGTGGGTAGGTGTGTGTGGGTGTCTGTGTGTGTGTGGCTGGGTGGGTATGATTATGTGTGTAAGTACTCTATGTATATAAGTGTCTGTATATGTGTGAGTGGTGTTTGTGAATACAGAACACCTGGTGTGTGTGTGTGAGTGGTGTATGTGAATACGGAATATGGTGTGTGTGTGTATATGTGTGTGAGTGGTGTATGTGCATACAGAACACCTGGTGTGTGTGTGTGTGTGTGTGTGTGTGTGTGTGTGTGTGTGTGTGTGTGTGTGTGTGTGTGTGTGTGTGTGTGTGTGTGTGTGTGTGTGTGTGTGTGCGTGCGTGCGTGCACGGTTGGCGTCTCGCGAGCGGGGATGTGACGGAGGCGGAGTGGGGATGATTTCCACTGCAGCGGGAGTGATAATGAAAGTTCCCTCCTCTCCGGCTGCCGTGACAACCGCCACGGAGGAGGGACGGAGCGTGCTGACAACCGGGGCACTTTGAAGTCACGTGACCCGGGCCCCGCGGTTCTGTCGTCCTTCAGCTGTTTTCATAAATGAGGACGGAGGGAGAAGACAGCCTCCATTAATCCCCATGGGCAAATGAGTTCTCTGCATCATCCATCCCACCCTAGTCTGGGAGCACAGGGCTGCCCCACAGCGTCACTTACGAGTGCCGGTGCCTTGCCATATGGGAAGCAGGGCGATTGTGTAGGTGCGGAGCCACCTCCAGTGGCTCAGGAGGTGGAGCGCGTTGGCTGCTGGTAACCAGAAGTTTGCTAGTTCGATCCTCGGCTCCTCCTAGCTGAGTGTCGAGGTGCCCCTGAGCAAGGCACCTCACCCTAACTGCTTCCGACGCGCTGGCTGTCGCCTTGCATGGTTGACTCTGCCGTTGATGTGTGAATGTGTGCATGAATGGGTGAATGTTTGGCTGTATTGTAAAGCGCTTTGAGTGGCTGCTTCGGAAAGCACTGTACACACTGATACACTTAATCAGTCCCAGGCCTCGTGTCAGTAGTCTCTGATTGGTTTATCCCACCCTTATCCCACCCTCACTCTGATGCTCTGTCTTCAAAAGGGAGAGGGAGACGGAGGAGGACAGACAGACAGACAGACAGACAGACAGACAGAGAGCTAGATGGATAGAGACGGAGTGTGAGCTAGAGGGAGAGGCAGTGAGAAATAGGGGAGAGACGGAGAGAGAAAGCTAGATGGATAGAGACAGAGTGTGAGCTAGAGGGAGAGGCAGTGAGAAATAGGGGAGAGACGGCGAGAGAGAGAGAGAGAGAGAGAGAGAGAGAGGGGGGGGGACGTGCGAGGCCAAAGTGTGAGGCTGTGTGCTCAGGATTTGATTAAAGCAGTAGAAGAGGAGGCTGTGGGCTGAAGAGGGGATTCATATGAATAAAGACCTCCTGCTGTGACAGCTCCTACACATCAGGTCCAAAGTTCACCAGTGTGGGGGGTCTACCGCCGAGGGCCGTCTGTTAACAAATCAACACTGAGACCGACGGACGGTCAGACATACAGACGTGGGGAGCAGAGTTCAAATGCTGTGGTTCAACACTTTCTTCAATCCACAACCCTTTCCCTTCGTCATATGATTTCAAGTTTTGTTTTTCAAGTTCTACCCATTTTTTAAGAATACCCTTGATGCCATTATTCCATCCTTATTTGGATATGATTATCATTATTGTGTCGTCATCCTCACAGAATATGATTTTTCCCCTCCATGATTCCCCCCTCCCTCTGTGTTTTTCGTAGTGTCAGTTCTGCCCAGCTCATCCATCCCACCCCCCCGCCTCCGGAGGCGGTTGCCAGGTAACGGTGTTCTTCATCTCTCTGGCTTCTGCTGCGCTGCTTGCCTCCCCTGCCTCTCACAGCACCCTGGCAGGCGGACACCCAGGGAGTCATGAGTGGGGAGACAATGGAGCAAACTCATTACGAGACATTGTTTAAACACGTCTAGACATAGGATTACTGCTGGATTGGTTTCAGACCAGCAGACCACCATGGCGTAACTCAGGGAGAGGTGTGTGTGTGTGTGTGTGTGTGTGTGTGTGTGTGTGTGTGTGTGTGTGTGTGTGTGTGTGTGTTTCGGTCTACGTGTGCATGTTGGCGTTGCATTACAAAAACCAACCATCCTGTCGAAAAATATTTGAATAATTAGCTCCATTCTCTCCGCACACATGATTTACCCGGGCGCCCACTGCCTGCTGTGCACCCAGAGTTTGCCAGGGTTTTACATCCAAAGGTTGCTAAGCCGAGTCCCAGTATAACCAGGTTCCAGCGCGATGACAGCTGTGACAGAGGTGACAGATGTTGTGACATGCTGAAGGTGAACGACTGAGCTTCATGCAACAAAACCACCTTAATGTCACCGACAGCAGTGATGAGTCCCAGTGATGAGTCCCTCACACAGCTGTCCTCTGATATCAGAACAAACTGATTCCACGGCCTTCTCCTCCTGATAGGGTCACCTGGGAGTCTGTCTGTACCGGGTACCAGCGGTGATTCAGCCACACACTTCAGTTGAACCAGGGTTGTGTAACAGCTGGATGAGCAGCAGGGGAAATAGGACTCAAACGCACAACTCAGGAGGCAAAAGTCTGTGTCGAAAGAATGTTCTTTACTAGGGGATAGTTTGATACACAGTTGTAGATCAGGCAAACAATCTGGCGTTGAGAAGACCAAGGCGCGGTCAGGAGGAAACGGGCAGGAATCAGAAAACCTGCGACCAGAATTATCACTCGGAAAATGCCGGGACACTTGATACAAAGAACAAAGACGAACTGGCACAGAGGAAGGGAAACACGCCGACTAAATACACCAGGAGGGGAATGTTAATGAGGGACTGGTGAAAACAAGTGAGTGAGGACAATCAGAGAAACATAAGGACAGGGAGTGGAAATAATCAATGAAGGGGGCGAGATGTGACGGGTAGAATCAGTGTTGTTTATAGAACCTGTGTTGTAGACGGGGCGTTACCACCTGGGAACGGGGTGGCCACGGTAGTGTCTCCTTAAGTTCTGGAGCCTCAGGAGAGACGTTGATTCTGTTGATTTAGGCCCTGTCCACACGAAGCCTTTTTTTCGAATCCGGATAAATACTTTATCGGATTGGCCTCGCGTCCACACGGATCCGGCGTTTTCAGGGGGTGAAAACTGTATTTTTTGAAAACGGGTCCCAGAGTGGGAAAATTTGAAAACGCCGCCCCAGCGCATCCGTCTGGACGGCCAAAACGGGTTTTTTCTGAAACGATGACGTCATAGCCCCGCCTCTCTAACTGTGTGTTCACACCGCACTTTGTCCCATTTCGCCTATTCGCGCGAATAGGCGAATGTTGCTGCGCGACAAATCATAATCTGTCGCTGTGCATTGTTGTGTGCATTCGCGGGGCGAATTTTTTTTTTGCCTGACAACGGTCATTCATGCCAATTCATTCTCATCAACCATGGCCGAGATGTGTGTCTGTACCTGTTGTGGAAGAGGGAGAGCCCGTCGTTTATGGGTTAATAATATAATCCGGAGGCGCACACCGCTTTGTGCCGTGATATTATATATATCGTATATATTATATGATATAGATATTTATATATTATATGTAGATATAGAGCGGGAGTCGCAAACGGCAACAATCACTTTCTCCTCCAAGCTGCGGTTCACTGAACGGTTGAACGGTGATTGGCTGTTTTACGTTACTTCACCCAGGGAGTGAACTGATTGGCTGTTACGTGACGTCACCCAGGGAGTGAACGCTGATTAGCTGTTTTACGTTACTTCACCCACGTTACCCACAGGGAGTGAGCGTTTTGGTTCGTTTTCACTGGGTGCGTGTGGACGCAGATATTTCTGAAAACGATGCCGTGTTTACAGAGATTTTTTTGAAAACGATTAAGAAAAAGATCGGATTCGGTGAAGCCGCGTATTCGTGTGGACAGGGTCTTATTTTGTTATTCAAGGGCGTTACTTTTTGCAGTTTGTGTCCAGTGATTTCACGGTACAATGGTAATTTTGCCCTCTCAAGGACGAGATAACGACATGAACAGAGACGTGAATAAATGATTCACCATGTGGGAGAGAAATAAATGAAAGCAGTTAAAATGGAAAACAATTAAAAATGTACAAGTACAGCCACCATATTTGTGTCACATGTTGAAGCCAGTGGGAAGCCAGCGTGGTTATTAGTGTGTGTGGGTGTGTGTGTGTGTGTGTGAGAGAGAATCAGGATTAAAGGGCGAGTTAACTCAGTTTAGCGAGTGAAGGATGAGCAGAAGAACAAGAGGAGACAGTGGGAAGGATTCAAACAGAGAGTGATGGAACGATCAGGGCAGAGTCGGGGGGGGGGGGGTGGGGGAGCGGAAGAGGCGGAGTCATTCTTGTCACCGTTGGCAACTGATGGCCTCCATTCACGTGCCGGCGAATCCATCGCCTGTCCATTCACTGTCTCCGACATAATCACAAAATGGGAGCAATTTGGGAACATCCTCTCTCAGCAACAATAGCGGGGTGTTGTGTAGCGAGCTGAATGCCCTCGCTACCACGGGCTTCTCCACACAGCCATTGTGAGAGGCTTATCCCAGCATCGCCTACCCATCTGGGAAATATTCACTTAGACCTTTGTCTGATATTCTGAAGTCTCTAAATGCACTCTGGGCCCCGCGGCTTGCAGATGAGTAGTCATAGTGATGACATTCAGGCTGTGTTTGTAGTCATGGTGACTGACCTTCAGCAGGCTGTGTCTGTAGCCATGGTGACTGACGTTCAGCAGGCTGTGTTTGTAGCCATGGTGACTGACGTTCAGGCTGTGTTTGTAGCCATGGTGACTGACGTTCAGCAGGCTGTGTTTGTAGCCATGGTGACTGACGTTCAGGCTGTGTTTGTAGCCATGGTGACTGACGTTTAGGCTGTGTTTGTAGCCATGGTGACTGACGTTCAGGCTCTGTTTGTAGCCATGGTGACTGACGTTCAGCAGGCTGTGTTTGTAGCCATGGTGACTGGCGTTCAGGCAGTGTTTGTAGCCATGGTGACTGACTAAATGCTATCGGCTAACTGCAGATAACTCACTTTAATAACTGTGAGCCAGTGAGGTGTGAACTACACTAACTTTTATGAGCTCTGCGTGATATCCGGACCCGGTCCAGAACCCTAAACCACTTTTAAAAAGCAGACTTAAGCAAACATTTAATTGTGCAACAGCCTCAACTAATAGGGCTTAGTTTGACATTAAGTACTCATTAAGCTGACCGGATTGTTTTCTGATCTTCTGAACCGTTCTGTTCTGATCCTCTGAACAGGGTAGCCACTGCCCTCGTTGCGATGGAGAGGAACATGAACTGATGCCTCCATTGCTTTCTCACTAATAGTCATACCATGAAATTGTTATAATTATAATTATTATCTATACTTTAAATCTCATGTAGAGGGACCTCTTTCATTATTTCATTATTTCATATTTCATATTGTCCTTCGTTTCAATTAGGGTCTCGTTGCCATGGTAGCACTCTTTCCACACCTCGTCTCTCCCTATTCTCCTTCCTCTGTGCTCAGCGTTAGTTTGTATTCCCTGACCGTCCGTACCCGCACGTGATTGGTCTGGGAGGTGGGCGGGGCAGTCCGTCTCTGTCTCTGACCGTCCGTAGCCACACATGATTGGTCGAGGAGGGGGGTGGGGCATGCATGGCTTTCTACATGTAGAGCTGGGATTGGCTTCCTTTGAAACGTTTTCTTCCTATCCTTAATTCATAATCAATGTAGTTATGAAGCACACCTCACCAACACACACACACACACACACACACAACCTTATTCACACACACACACACACGTACACACATTCATCCTTATTCACACACACACACACACACACACACACACACACACACACACACACAGAAAGGGAAATGCTTTTTCTACTCTGATGTCTTTATGCTCTGCTTTTAAAAACTCATTCAGTCGCACTTTCTATTAATGTGTCTGGGTGTGATTGTGTGTGTGGGCTGTAATGAAAGAAACTGCACATCCAAAAAATTGTCTCTCTGTCACTATGCGTCTCTCGCTCTCTCTCTCTCTCTCTGGCTCTCTCTTTCTCTCTCTCTCTCTCTCTCTCTCTCTCTCTCTCTCTCTCTCTCTCTCTCTCTCTCTCTCTCTCTCTCTCTCTCTCTCTCTCTCTCTCTCTCTCTCTCTCCCCCTCTCCCAGGTCCACCCCTAAGCCTCCATCAGAGCAGGGCGGAGTGCTGATAAGACCGACCGCCCCACCAGCACCATGAGCGAGGCGTCCAACTACACCGCCGGCTCCGACTACAGCACCTTCCCGGCAAGCCCCGGGCCCGACCCCACCCTCAACACCACCCTCAACACCACCCTCAACTCCACCACCGGCTCCGCCGCCCTCACAGCTCATCCGCACGGGTCAGGACCCACCGCTGTCTCCATGGCAACACACCACACCACACCGCCCTCACCATTGATTGCTGGGTCACACTGGAAACACTCACCTAGCTCTGGGCAGACTGGTCGGTGCCTTGCTCTGGGGCACGGTGTACTGGGCAGCCTGGTAGTTAGTTTAGGTTCAGTTAGTTAGTTAACCTTCAGTAGTTAGTAGTTAGTTAACCTTCAGTTCTTAGTTAACCTTCAGTACTTAGTTAACCTTCAGACTTTTCAATACTGAAGAATACTGAACAATACTCATTCATACTGAAGTGGTGGTCCAGTCACTGCAGAGTGAAGATATTAGTTTGAGGTGAATTTCATATAAAGGTGTCTTTCAGCGTTTTCTTCTTTGCCTTTGTGTTCCTGTCCGCTTTATCAGACAATCATAATGACATGTATATATTGATGTTTAATATATATAGTATAACGTATCAAACCGTCATGACCGGTTAGCAGGACCCCCACACAGCACTGTGTCAACTTAACCATGGTTAATAGAACAGGCATGAATATGAATGAGTGAATCCACTGCAGGGTTCAGTTCTGAGTCAGTTCTGCTTACACTGACCAGAACAGAGAATAACACTGCATATCTTAGGGATTCATGAGAGCTTATTACTTATTAATAGAGAGCTGTGGAGGCCAAGTACGTAACATACACACACAGACACACACACGCCACGCACGCACGCACGCACACGCACACGCACACGCGCACATGCACACCGACACACACACGGACACTGACACATGCACACACACACACACGCGTTATAATGCATGCTAGTTCAGTAGAGTCATCTGTATAAATAATAACTCAGTATGTGTAAAGTACTTCCGTTAACCAGGCAGTGTTTATACTCTATAATAACAATAACAGCGGCTTAGTGAGACCTGTGAGTTCCGCTCGCTGCGCGACTTCATTACCAGACAGACGGACAGATTAACACCACCTCGCTCCCTCCGTCCTTCACGGGAAATGGGTTCTTATTCCCTCTTATTGGAGCGCTATGCAGACGTTCTCAGTTTCCATATCTATAAATTAGTAACAATAACCTCCAGCAAAGGCCCAGGGACCAGGGAACCGGTTCTGGCTGGTGTATTGGTGGATCAGACAGAATCACACAGAAACACAAAGAAACATGACTCAGCACAGAGTGGTTCAGTCATTAAACAGTCTCGTGAAAAATACTACTCAAAAACGTTATAATTGTTAGCATTGTTGTGAATATATTCACCGTCCCAACAGAGCGGACATTGACCTGGTTCTGAGACATTAACCTGGTTCTGACTGGTGTCAGTCAGAGTCACAGACCGGTGTCAGTGCTATGATGGTAGTGTAAGGCAGGTCTTCGTGGCCCTGTTCCCTGATGCCCCCCTGTGGCCCACCTAACCATCAGTCTTCTCTCTCCTCAGCCCTCAAGGCCTTCCAAGAAGATCCACAACTTTGGCAAGAGGTCCAACTCCATCAAGAGGAACCCCAATGCACCCACAGTCAGAAGCAACTGGCTCTACAAGCAGGTACCTGTGTGTGTGTGTGTGTGTGTGTGTGTGTGTGTGTGTGTGTGTGTGTGTGTGTGTGTGTGTGTGTGTGTGTGTGTGTGTGTGTGTGTGTGTGTGTGTGTGTGTGTGTGTGTGTGTGTGTGTGCCAAGGTGTTTGTGAGTGTATTTTGCCGTGTGTGTGTGTGATCAAACTGACCAATTGTTCCTGACCTTTGACCCCTGCAGGACAGCACAGGAATGAAGCTTTGGAAGAAGAGATGGTTTGTCTTGTGTGACATGTGCCTCTTCTACTACCGGGGTGAGACACACATGCCCCCAAACACACACACACACACACCTACGCACACACACACACACACCTACGCACACACACACCTACGCACCACACACACACACTTCAAACCCTGAGGTGAACAGGTGGTTCAACCAGTCTTTGTCCTGGTGCCCTGCTCTGACACCTGCTCCCAGCTCTGAGCACTTCATTAACTAAGTGAGTTTTCCCCTCTTCAAACGCCTCGTCTCCTCCTCCTTCACTGATCTGGGATCCGGGGTGGTTTCCCTCCGTCTCCATAAACGAGGCGGAGCTCCCCCCCCACCCCGCGGTGCCGTCAGCGGGGGCCCTCCACCCACCCGGAGGAGGGGAGGGTGGTGGTGTTTAGGAGCTCACACACTCCGCCTGCCTCCCTCCGGAGAGACGCAGCTTACTGGGGATTCATTAACCAAACACGGGCTGAAGGGAAGGCAGCCAAGCTCATTAGGAGGAGAGAGGGGGTGGGGGGGAGAGAAAGAGGAGGGAGAGAGAGATGAAGAGAGAGAAAGGGGAGGAGGAGAGAGAGATGGAGAGGGAGGGAGAGAGAGAGAGAGAGAGGGAGAGAGAGATGAATAGCGAGAGAAAGGGGAGGAGAGAGAGATGAGGGAGGGAGAGAAAGAGAGAGAAAGGGGAGGGAGAGTGAGAAAGGGGAGGAGGAGAGAGAAAAATAGAGAAAGAGAGAAAGAGATGGAGAGAGAGAGGGGAAGTGAGAGATGGAGAGAGTGTGAGAATCACATAGAAGGATGGAGAGAGAGAGAGAGGTAGAGGTACTGTACTGGCGTGTGTGTGTGAGCCTGTCTCCATCAGAACCACACAGCACGCCGTGTGTAGCCTGGCGTCCGGCCCATTCGCCTCCCGTTGCTTGGAAACCAGTTTCCAGAGCTGTTATCTCACGCTATCAGGGTCTCTCACACCCCCCCCCCCCCCCCCCCTCCCCCCCCCCCCCCCGCCATCCCCCGTGAGTCTTTAAAACGTGTAGAAATTAACATTCACCCCTTTTAAACAAAGTGTTTGAAGACAACACCCACACACATTACAGCATATGTACCAGGCACCAGCTCTGTCTGTCCTGGGCTCTCTCTCCCTCTCTCTCTCCTTTTCTCTCCCTCTCATCTCTACCTCTCCCCTTCTTTCCCTCTGCATCTCTCTCTCTCCCCCCTCTCTCTACATCTCTCTCTCTCTCTCTCTCTCTCTCTCTCTCTCTCTCTCTCTCTCTCTCTCTCTCTCTCTCTCTCTCTCTCTCTCTCTCTCCTTTCTCTCTCTCCCCCTCTTTCCCTCTGCCTCTCTCTCTCTCTCTCTCTCTCTCTCTCCTCCCTCTGTCTACATCTCTCTCCATCTGTCCTCGCCCCCTCTTTCCCTCTCCCCCTCTTTCTCCCCCTTTTTCTCTCGGTGTGGTTCTCCATGTATGTGTGTGATGCAGTAGCAGTGAGCTGGTGGGAGGGTTGTTTGTCAGTAATCTGTACTGCAGTCCAGACCAGCACCTGAATCAGAGGGAGAGGTCTCACTCTCTGGTGGGGGTCTCACCCTCTGGTGGATGTCTCACTCTCTGGTGGTTGTCTCACTCTCATCAGGACGTATTCCATTTCCAATCATAATTGATTCAACCAAAAGACATTTCAGCCACACAGGTCTCCTGAACCACAATGAACACACAGGCTCCAGACTGCTGTATTAATTATTCTCGCATATGAATCATGATTACATGCTGCATTAATATTCTGTATTTGCTTATACATTTCCACTGCTCGGCTCGATTACGTTTTTATATTCCTCTATTCTTTTGGATTCAATAATTCATAACTAGAGAGCATGCATGTTGCACGCCCCCTCACGTCAACCTCCTCCCTCGTTCGTACTCCACGGTTCAGATGACAAGGAGGAGTTCATGTTCTCCACACTAACCTCCTCCCTCGTTCTTATTCTGTGGTGCAGAAGACAAGGAGGAGTTAATCTCTAACACACTAACCTGCTCCCTGTTCTTCCTCTGTGGTGCAGATGATAAGGAGGAGTTAATCTCTAACACACTAACCTCCTCCCTGTTCTTCCTCTGTGGTGCAGATGATAAGGAGGAGGGCATCCTGGGGAGCATCCTGCTGCCCAGCTTCCACATCTCCATGCTGTCGGTGGACGACCACATCAGCAAGAAGTACGCCTTCAAGGTGAGGGACCGCTTTGACCACTCACTCACTCACTCACTCACTCACTCACTCACTCACTCACTCACTCACTCACTCACTCAGACAAACATGAAGACGGCCCCATACACGCACACACACGCACGCACGCACGCACGCACTCACACACACACACACACACACACACACACACACACACACACACACACACACACACACACACACACACACACACACACACACACACACACACACACACACACAAACGTGCAAATGCTGAGATTACAGCTTAGTTTGAAGTTCTTAAACTAACCTAGCTCCCACTGCGCTCCCCCCCCATTCTCCCCCTCCCTCCCCCCAGGCCACGCACCCCAACATGCGGACCTACTACTTCTGCACGGACACGGCCAAGGACATGGAGTCATGGATGAGGGCCATGACGGACGCGGCCCTGGTGCACTCTGAGCCTATCAGACGGTGAGGAGCCTCTCTCTCTCTATCCCTCTCTCTCTCTCTTTATGTCTTTCTCTTTCTCCCTCTCTCGCTCTCTCTCCAATTCCTTGCAATTTAATTGCAATTCAATAAAGATTTATTAGCAAAGCATGGAAATTAACGGAAACAAATTAATAGAGCCAATCAATGACATTAAATATGTTGCTGACTGATTGTAGAATACAAAGAAACACAATGGATTACATCTGACTCTCTACCTCTCTCTCTGATTAAATTTCTCCCTCTCGCTCTCTCCCCCTCTCTCTCTCTCCCCTCCCCCCCCCCCCCCTCTCCCGTCCCCAGACTGGACAAGTTAAAGCTGGACCCCCGCTCTCCCCCCGAGCTGAACCACCTGATGAACCACCGCTCCCTGACGCGTCCGGAGGTCCACAACAACGAGAGAAACCGCGAGGCGGTGGTCCGCCACCACTCCATGTCCCGGCTGGAGGACCGCAAGCACCACGCGGCGGGGGGGCGGGACCCTGCCGCGCCAGGCGGCGGCGGCACCAACCACCGCTCGGGGCGGGCCCGCGAGCGGGAGTACTACACCCTGCAGCGGGACGGCGAGCGCTTCGTCCTGCAGAAGGGCGGCGAGCGCTACGCCCTGCGCAAGGACGGCGACGGCTTCTCCCTGCAGAAGGACTCCGCCCCGCCCCCGGCCACGCCCGGCGCCGCCACCACGCCCGCCGCCACGCCCGCCACGCCCCGGGAGCTCAGCGCCGCCCAGCGTGGCGAGCTGGAGTCGTACGCCGCGCAGACGGTGGACGACAAGTACACCGTCGCCCCGCCCCCCCGGACCCCCACCGGCGGGGAGGGGTACGGCGGCCCCGCCCAGGACGGGGAGAGGTACGCCCCCCTCCAGCGGCCGGCGGAGCGGCCCACGCCGCAGAGGGACCCCGCCCGGGGCCCCCAGCGGGAGGTGAGGAGGCAGCTGTCCCTGAGGGAGACGGGGGACCGCTACGGCACCATGCTGGGGGGCGTGCACGGCGGCGGCGGCGGCGGGGGCGTGCACGTGGTGGACCGCTACGGCGGGCTGAAGGAGCTGAAGAAGTACGCCACGCTGCGGGAGGGCGACCGCTACGCCGCCGCCGCCGCCGCCGCGTACCGCCAGGCGGACGGCTACGCCACGCTGAGGGACGTGGGCGGCGAGCGCTACGGCTTCCCCCGGGACCCCGGGGGCCCGGAGCGGCCCCTCACCAAGATCAACAGCATCAAGCTGCAGCCCGCCCAGGCCGCCGCCATCGCCGCCGCCGTCTCCGCCTCGCGCCAGAGCCAGGCCGCCGCCGCCCATGGCCACGCCCTCGGACACGACCACAGCCACGCCCATACCCTCGGCCACGTCCACAGCCACGCCCACACCCCCTCTCTGCAGGTAGGGGCGCGCTGCAATCACCATTTCATTGAACCGTGTTTTAACAAGAGATGTTTTTCTTTTGAAAGTTCTAACCGAAAACGCTCTGAAATTGGAGCAGAGAAAACGCTTACAATTCTTTCCAATTCAGGGTCAATAATGTTTTATTTTTTAAAGATAAATTCTATTTATCTTTAACCACAAGATAAATACACATTCACACACCGACGGCGGAGTCGACCATGCAAGGTGTGACATCCAGCTCGTCGGGAGCAGTCAGTCTCGTCTGTCTCGCTCAGAGACACCTCGACCCTTCCGGGGAGCCGGGGATCGAACTAGCAACCTTCCGGTCACCTGCCAACCCCGCTCTCCCTCCTGATCTCAGCCCACCTTCATGACCTCATTAATAACAAGCATCTCTCCCCCCCAGCAGGTGAATGGGCCCGAGGCCCCCGCCCCGGGGGAGACCTCTGACCTCCTGAGCCCCCGGGAGGGGGACGGGACCCTGGGCCGGATGCAGCCTCTGCTGGAGGCTGAGAGGGGCCCGGGCCAGGAGGGGGGGCGGGGCCCGGAGGGGGGCCGGGGGCTGAGCAGGACCGGCTCCATGCAGCAGCTGGAGCACTGGGTCCGCACGCACAACACCCCCCGGGGGCCGGAGGAGGACAGCCGGAGGTGAGGCAGTGGGTGGGCGTGTGTGTGTGTGTGTCTGCGTGTGCGCGTGAGTGTGTTTGTGTCTGTGTGGGTGCGCGTCAGTGTATGTGTTTGTATGTGCTTCTCACTTAGACTATGTGACTCATGTATTGTACCAAAAGAAAAGTAAAAAAGCATAACACAAAGTATAAATACGATGTTAGGAACCTGACGATGAACGCTTAAGATACGAGTGTGCCATCCATCGTGATCCATATCAAACCCGGCAGACCAGGTGTAAAACGGCGTGACGAAGGATGGTACCGTCATTCTCCGTGACCTCCAAACCAAACACCATCCCTCTGTGCCCGGCGTGGTGATTTGTGTGTTTGTTTGGGGAGCTGTGAGCGGCGCCGGCGTTTGTCTAGCGCTGCGCAGCGGGAGGGAAGACGCGGAAGAATACCAACATGACTGCGTAACGCTCCTCCTGAGAAGTTCTCCACGTCTCCACGTCTGCTCTCCTCAGGGGGAGACAGGGCGACGCATCATTAGCCGACATGGTGTCGTTCCGTCGCGCACATCCTCTGCTCGGCGCCGAGTTATGAATAAGTGATGGAGCCGGGTGTCGTGAGAGAAGGGTGGAGGTGGATGTAGCGATGGGGACGGGGTTAGATGTTTTATGCAGCGCTGGAGCAGTAGGGGTCTTGTTAGCGCATGACGGCTAAGCGATGAGGCGGTGTGTTATCATGGAGTCTGTTAGTGTCTATATCTGTCTAGAACATGAGATCGCTCTATGTATCTGTCTCTGTCTGTCTGTATGGTACGTGAGAATTTTGCTTCCATTAATATATGTATCTCCTCTCCTCCCTCCTCTCCTCCTCTCCCCTACCCTCTCTTTTCTCTCGCACCTCCTCTCTCCCATACCCTCTCTCTCCTCTCCCCTCCTCCTCCTCTCCCCCCCCCCCCCCCCCCCCCCTCCCCCCCAGTGTGACCTCCTACCAGACGTTACCCCGGAACATGCCGAGCCACCGCTGCCCCCCGGCGACTCCCCGGTTCCCCGAGGGGTACCGCACCCTCCCCCGGAACAGCGGGGTGCGGCCGGGCAGCGTGGCCAGCGTGGCGGGCTCCGTGTACGAGCGCTCGCTGGACGCGGAGAAGCGGCGCTCCATGAGGGACGACACCATGTGGCAGCTGTACGAGTGGCAGCAGAGACAGGCCTGCTCCCGCCAGAGCCTGGCCCTGCCCTCAGGTGGGCTGCTAGCACGCACGCACACACACGCACGCACGCACGCACGCACGCACGCACGCACACACACAAGCACACACAGGAGCAGTCGCACAGGCATCGCAGTATGAAAGTATTAAAGTGCTAAGCTTGGGTCAGCCGGTGATGATGTCACTTCCTGCAGGCGCGGGCCACTACGGCACGCTGCCGTGCACGAAGACCATGGTGAACATCTCGGAGCACGCCCCCGCGCCCTCCATCCCCCCCTCCCCCTCCCACGGCTCCCTCTACGCCACGCACTCCCGCCACCACAGCGGGGGCTCCGACACAGCGCCGCCCCCCGTCGTCAGGGGCGACGGCACCCTGGACCGCCGGCAGCGGGCCCACATGGCCAAGGTGAGAGGGGCCGACCGGTTGTGACGTGATGAGCCGTCGTTGTGATTGGTGTTGTTTTGTTTGACCATCCCCGCCGTTCCCACCGTGTGTGTTCGCAGTACGGCCTCCCAGTGGACCGCAGGTCGCTACCGGTCGCCCAACAGCACCAGCCAATCACAGCCCAGTCCTTGCAGGGGAAGACGGTGAGTCATCCTCCACGAAGCGCACCTCCCTCTACCAGCCCGTCTCTCTCTCTCTCTCTCTCTCTCTCTCTCTCAACTAAACACACCTCGCTCTAACACCCCATCTCTCTCTCTCTCTCTCTCTCTCTCTCTCTCTCTCTCTCTCTCTCTCTCTCTCTCTCTCTCTCTCTCTCTCTCTCTCTCTCTAAAAGCACCTCTCTATGTAGAGCCATGTACACACTGTTTTAAAATGCTCTTTAATACAAGAATAACACAAACACAGAGGGCCAATGTGAATCTGGAGAAACAAACCAACACACACACATAAAACATTATTCCATTGCAATACGAACACACAGATGCACACACACATTCGAACAACACTCATTCCCTCAAAGCTGGTTGGCTAGCTGTCTGTGTTTGGTGCTCTTTGATTGGTCCTCGTTAGTGCCGAGTTGTCTATGCTGTCACTGTGGAGCGAATCAAACGCACCTCCACGGCCTCAAGTTGTGCGGCCTTGTAGTTGCCGTCGTCTCCACCACTGGTGGTGGTGGAGGTGTTGGTGGTGGTACTGTAAGTAGTAGTGGTGGTGGTGGTGGTGGTGGTGATGATGTTGGTGATGGTGTTAGTGGTGCATAAGCTTCCATGAGAGAATTGGGTGGAGCGTTGTGTGTTTTCCAAAGAGTGACGGTGCCACCACCCGCGGCTCATGCAGTTGCTGATCCGATCTGATGCGTGTGTGTGTGTGTGTGTCTGATCTGCGCGTGTGTGCGCGCGCGTGCTCGTGCGTGTGTGTCTGATGCATGCGTCTGATGTGTGTGTGTGTGTGTGTGTGTGTGTGTGTGTGTGTGTGCGGTCCAGCCTGAGGAGTTGACCCTCCTCCTCATTAAGCTGCGCCGGCAGCAGGCGGAGCTGTGCAGCCTTCGAGAACACACTCTGACCCAGCTCATGAACCTGGGCATGGAGACGTCCAACGCCAAGGTCAGCCCCACCACACCTTCGCACGTGTGTGTGTGTGTGTGTGTGTGTGTGTGTGTGTGTGTGTGTGTGTGTGTGTGTGTGTGTGTGTGTGTGTGTGTGTGTGTGTGTGTGTGTGTGTGTGTGTGTGTGTGTGTGTGTGTGTGTGTGGTGCTCTCGGTGTGCTTTTGTGTGTGCTGCACCCAAAGCCTTGCTGTGATTCCTGCTGGTGTAAAGATTAGATGTTTAGACAGGGCAAGACCAGGCAGTGTGTGTGTGTGCGAGTAACATGCGCATGTGCATGTGTGCCTATGTGCACCTCAGAGTGTCGCCGGTGTGTCCATGCATGCATGCATGGTTGCATTCATCGGAGTGACCATCAGCTTCCCAGTAGAGGTTCTGCTGGGTTCTGCTGTTCAGAACCAGCAGAGGTTCTGCTGTCCAGCACCAGTTGAGGTTCTTCTGTCCAGAAGTGTTACCAAAGCTTCTATTATTCCATGTATCAATAGAAGGGTGTGAGAGCTGTTCTCAGGTTACGCATGAGCCTCATGTTATCTCTAAGGGACCACACTGCTGGTGATGAGATCAGGGAGGTCTGGAGGTGTCTTGTCATCAGCTCCCCATGCATGTCCTGGCCCACGTGTTTGTGTTTGTGTGGGTTGCTGTTGTGTTCCGTTGATCATGCAGCCCGGGTTCTGCACCAGGGATGGACTGTAGGTCTGCCATACAGGGCCTGCGAGCACTCTGAACCCTGACCCCCTCATACAGGCTCGGGTCAGCGGTGATTCAGGCTGCTAGTGCACTTCTGTCCTGGCTCTCTATGGCACATGCTTAGACATCCCGGTTTGGTTCGCCACTACGCCTCCACCTTATTTCTTTCTCAATGTTGTACTCTCTGTCTCTGTCTCTTCTCTTCCTCTCTCCTCATATCTCCCTTTCTCCTCTCTCTCCTCCTCTCCTCTCCTCTCTCTCCTCCCTTCCTCTCCTCCCTCACTTCTCCTCTCCTCCTCTCCTCTTCTGTCCAACTCTTTCCTCCCCTTCCTCTTGTCCTCTCCCTTCCTCTCCTCCTGTCCTGTCCTCCTCTCCTCTCCTCATGTCCTTCCTCCTCTCCTCTCCTCCCTCACTTCTCCTCTCCTGTCCTCCTCTCCTTCCACCTCTCCTCCCCTCCTCCCTCCCTTCTTCCTTCCTGGTGTTGCTGCTGTAGGCGGAGGTGCTCTCCCACCACCTGCAACGTAACCTTGTGTACCTGGACACCCAGGTGAGCACTTTACACCATAAAGTTACAACATCTATATTGAAGACTACTCATCCGCTCCCCTGTTATGCAGAGCTGTTGTGCGTTTTGGCTCATGCTGCTTATGAGACACAATGGTTTGTGAAGTCGTCGTGATAGATGGAGCTCTGTGCTAACGATGCAGAAATCAACACCGCTTCGTCTTGACGAGTTTGAACACCACGGTGGTGCCGGTTATTCAGCCGAGTTAAAACACAAAAACACCATCCATTGTGGAATCAGGAAGATATATTTGACATCGCTTGAAACGGTGTGTGTTCCTTTTCCTCCTGAAAAGGGGTATGTAAGGGCAAAGGAGCAGGTGTGAGAGTAGATGTGAGAGTAGGCCTTCATGCTGAAGGAGCATGCATTCAGACGTAACAAAAGAATTAGGAGGCAGGCTCAGTGGGGGGGGGGGGAGAGAGGGGGGTTCTTTAAGAGTGTAATGCCTTCCTAACATTCTGTAATGGCTGCCCTGCGTTGAACACACCTTGAGCAAGCTGTTTTCTTCCTTCCGCCGCCACTGAGTCAGCACAGATGTGATCATGAATTCTTTATCCTGCTGGTTTGCATGCTAACGATCCGTTTCAGCGTATGCTAATTTCTGGTAAACAGGGGACACATAAATGTTCTGTTTTGGGGTTTATTTATTCATCCATTTTTCAAGCTTGTTAGAACACGATTTTCCCTGGTTTTGGGCGGGATTGATTTAATTTGAACACACGGTTCTCAAAATGCAATGTCTTTTTGCGGAGGGAAGGTCTGTGAATATATATATATATATATTTATATATTTATATAGAAGATTTAAGTCAATAAAAATGTCTTTCTGTTCCGAGTTTCTGCTTCGTATTATGGGTCCTTCAAAATAAGAGTCGCGGGCATGCTGTTGTGGAGGATGTATACTTTGTGTGTTTTAAAGAGGAGGCGGCATGGGAGGTTAAACCAGTATCATGCGTGATGCGGTTTACTATCCTCCAGGAAATTATAACTGCTCCAGCTAATCCTGTCTGAGCTGCTTAATACCTCATGAGCCTCTTTAGCTCTTGGCTAACTACTGTACTACTGTATTACTGTGGAGCTAATGGCTAACCACCTCTACTGTAGTTATGTGTTACTGTATGGTTGAGCTAAAGGCTAACCACCTCTACTGTATTACTGTATGGTTGAGCTACCGGCTAACTACCTCCATTGTAGTAATGTGTTGCTGTATGGCTGAGCTAAGGGCTAACCACCTCTACTGTATTACTGTTGGTTAAGCTAAGGGCTAACCACCTCTACTGTATAACTGCATTTGGTTGAGCTCATGGCTAACCACCTCTACTGTCTGTATGGCTATTACTGTATGGTTGAGCTAATGGCTAACCACCTCTACTGTGTGTGTGTGTGGCTGACCCTGTGTCTTCGCGGCGCCGCGCTAGACCAAGGAGAACGAGCCGCTAATCTTCATGATTCACTCTATGATCGAGAACTCTGCGCCGCGGCCCCAGCTCTACCAGCAAGTAAGGGTCCCTGGCAGGCCCCGCCTCCACTCAGCTCCACCAATCACACGTAACCCGGAAGTGGGACGTAGAGGCCTGGCCGAATTGGTTCACCTGCTCCCTATATACAGTAGTAGGGTACTGTTGTACCCTACTGTTGTACCCTGTGGCACACTTTTACCCTGGCTTTCTTGTTGCCTAAATCGGGTGCTGTATAGTGTCCACTATACAGCCATTAGGGAACGAGGGAACAAGTGAACCGATTGGAACACGGCCCTGTGGATATTGATATTGAATTGGCAGCACCGATATCGAACGTGGAGCTGAGTGGAGCTTGTGACTTGCTCCGTGGTCTCCCATCAGCCTCATCCCCCCCCCCCTGCCCTCTCACGATCCGGTCTGGTGTTCCACCACATCACCACCAGCGCCTCTTATTGTTTTCGTCAGTGTCTTGTCGGTCGTCGTTATAACCGTGCTCCTCGTTCCGAGTGAGCTGCGGTCCATCCTCCTCGTCATCATCATCGTCACCTTCCTCTGCTGGGTCCTGATTGGTTCTCAGGTGGAACAGAATCACCCCCCCCCCAGCACCAGGTCGCCCCTCCCCCTCAGTGACCTATCGGGGTGAGATCCGTCTCACCACACGTTGGCCTCACTCCACAATAAGAGCGCGCCAGTCCATTGGAGGGTTGTCGGTTGGATGCTGTGTGCCTGTGTTCTGGAGCAAGGCACCAGCTGTTGAGCTGGTGCCTTGCTCATAACACAGGCACACAGTATCCAACCGACAACCCTCTAATGGATCCTGTGTGCCTGGTGCCTTGCTCAAAAACAGGCAAACAGGATCCAACCGGCAACCCTCCGATGGATCCTGGTGCCTTTCTCAAGAACACAGGCACACAGGATCCAACCGGCAACCCTCTGATGAATCCTGTGTGCCTGGTGCCTTGCTCAAGAACGCAGCGCACAGGATCCAACCGACACACCCTCCGATGGCTGGAATACTCTTCCCCCCCTCCTAGTCAGACGTGGGCATTGAACCTGCGACCCCGTTGTGTTCCGTCCGGTCACTCCCGCGCCTCAGGGCTGGACCCAGAACCCCCCAGCATGAGCCCCCCCCCCTCAAAGCTCCATCCATAGTCACCTCGTCGGGTGTTTGTGTCGCCCCCTGCTGTCCGTATGTGACCCTGCGGTTGCGTCTCTTTCAGCTGAACCCGGAGAGCTACCAGGAGCCAACGCCGGCGCAGCGCACGGAGGACGTGGACATAGACGTAAGGCCGCGCACGCCACTCACCTCTCACTGCACCGCTCCCCCACACAGCACCCATATATGACTAGGGGTGGGGATTGATAAGTTTTTATCAATATCGATGCCATTGTCGATTCTGCCTATCGATCCAATTCCTTATCAATTCTCTTACCGATTTCCGAGTAGTTCATTGAGTGGCAAAAAAGGAGTTCTACACACATCTTCTACACCAAAAGCCACCATTACATTTTTATTTTTTACATACTGAACAACACCATGACAGGATATAGAGTAGAAAAGAAAGTATAGGGGTAACTTGAGCCGATGTCGAGGGGCCAGCTGCCTGAGAGCTATCGGTGTCATCATCAGCTAAAATTCATGAAACTGGAAAATATTTGTATGTAGCTCGCTCTGCCTTATTAATAAAAACGACTATACTACTACTATATAGGGCTGTCACTTTTGAGAAAAATCAAGGATATTGAATATCAAGCAACGTATTCAAATATATTTGAATATCTACGAGGCCCTGCATCGCCCCCCCCCCCCACACAAAAAAACCACAACACCGTAATGAAGATTCAATCACAAATGTATACCGTGACTAGAGGAGACATAAACATATCCTCTTTGTTTGAAACAGTATATCAACTTAATCAATATAAAGTGCCACTATGCATATCACAAAATTAGACTATGCAATGAAAAACAAAAACGGAATCGGAACTGCACAGCGCAAACAATGACGTGACAACTTGAACAGGAGACAGCAGCAGGAGTACTAAGGCTTATAGCCTATCTGCAAGAAATTAATTTATTAATGTTTTTTGCTAGAAACACCAGTCTTGAAGTGCGGCTCTCTTTTTATTCACGGTGTTATGTTCAGCGGAGAACACGTTGGGAGTGCACAGACGTGCCTGGCACAGGGATTTGCGCGTCAATGTTGAGAGAAGTGGGTATTTATGGCAGCCCGTGTCTCCACCAATGCAGCGTGTTGCTGTCAGCGGGGATGACTTGGGGTCGCAGTTTACCGCTCAGGCTGGCTGCTCTGTGCGTTATCCATTTTCGAATCAGGATATATTATTCGCTTGATTAGAGCGCTTGACTCATACGCAGGCTTTTGAACACATGGCATTCAACGAGAAAACTGGAAAACGTCACGCAGGGATCGTTAAGAAGAACGTTAACGTTAACGATAACGTTGGAGGCGTACAATTCTGATGGAATTGGTTAGTTGGAGCCGGTTCTAAGTAGGAGCCGGTTCTCGATTTCCACCCCTATATATGACCGTGTGTGTGTGTGTGTGTCTCTCTCTCTCTTTGTGTGTGTGTGTGTCCCTCTGTGTGTGTGTGTGTGTGTGTGTGTGTGTGTGTGTGTGTGTGTGTGTGTGTGCAGACCAAGCTCAGCAGACTGTGTGAGCAGGACAAGACGGTGAGGATGCAGGAAGACAAACTCCAGCAGCTGCACAGAGAGAAGGTAGGTCTTCACCCTCCTCCTCTTCCCAACTTCAGACACCTTGCACGTGTGTCTGTATTTGTGTGTACGTGTGTGTCTGTGTGCATGTGTCTGATGTCTTCCCGGCCCCCCCCCCAGCACACCCTGGAGACGGCGCTGCTGTCGGCCAGCCAGGAGCTCAGCGAGCAGGGCAGCGCCACGGCCAACCCCAGCGCCACCGTCAGCCTGCTGCAGCAGAGGGACGTCCTGCAGAACGGACTGCTGAGCACCTGCAGGGAGCTGACCCGGGTCCACACGGTGAGCACAGAGAGAGACACACACACACACGGTACACACACATGGTACACAGAGAGCGAGAGAGAGAGACACACACACACACACATAAACATACACAGAGACACAAACGGTACGGAGAGACAGACACAGACACACACGGAGAGACACACACACACAAACACACACACACATAGCGACAAACTGAGACACATAGAGAAAGACACACACAGAGACACACACACACACACACACACACACATACACACACGCAGAGACACACACATACTCAAACGCACACAGACATAGACACACAATCATACACACACACACACACTCATACTTAAGAAATATGTGTGTATATTTATGTGCTTGTGTGTGTGTGTGTGTAGGAGGTGGAGCGGTCGTGGAGGGACTATGACCGGATGGAGGTCGACGTCACGCAGGCCAAGAGCACGCTGCTGGAGCAGCTGGAGGCCCTGGGGAGCCCTCAGGTATACGCACATGCGCACGCACGCACACACACACACACACACACACACACACACACACACACACACACACACACACACACACACACACACACACACAGATACACACACACAAAAACAAACTAAAACACACACACAAAAACATGCATGCACGTGCCCACATGTAACGGATGCCAACTAGCCTGGGCTAGCTGGTGGCAGTACGTGGTAAATCCTCACACCCCTAGCCTTAAGAATAGAAGCCAGAAGCCTGGGCTTTTAGCTCAGTGGTTAGAGCGTTCGAGTCCCATGCCGGTAGTGTTGTTGTAGTTCGAGAGGTGGCAGGTTCGAGACCCGTGAGCGGTCGAACCGGCCTCTGGTGCTGTGACCCGGATGGGAGTGAGGATTTAGGGGGGTGAGTGTAACGGATGCCAACTAGCCTGGGATAGCTGGCGGCAGTACGTGGTAAGTCCTCACACCCCTAGCCTTAAGAATGCTTCTAGCCGCTGAGTTAGAAGCCTGGGCTTTTAGCTCAATGGTTAGAGCGTTCGACTTCCATGCCGGTAGTGTTGTTGTAGTTTGAGAGGTGGCAGGTTCGAGACCCGCGAGTGGTCGAACCGGCCTCTGCTACACACACACACACACACACACACACACACAGATACACGCACACACAGGCACACACACCCACACACACACACTCACACTCATCCCCCCCTGTGTGCAGACGGAGCCGCCCAGCCAGAGACACGTGGAGATCCAGAAGGAGCTGTGGAGGATCCAGGACGTCATGGAGGCCCTGGCCAAGAACCAACCACAGAGGAGCTCGCACCCAGGTCAGCCAATCACACGCTAGCTCTCAGAACACTAAGTCCATCTAGACCCAGGTCAGCCAATCACAGGCTAGGTCTCACAACACTCGGTCCATCTAAAACCAGGTCAGCCAATCAGAGACTAGTGCTCATAATACTATGTCTATCTAGGCCCAGGTCAGCCAATCACATTCTAGATCTCACAATACTGTGGTTAGAACCAAGATGGCCGCTCGGTGATTAAGACCCATCGACAACGTCTTCAACTCTCATGTGCTTTTCTGTTTCCTCCTCCTCCTCCTCCTCCTCCTCCCCCCACAGGGTTCCCTGGAGCCAGACCTCTTTCCAGCCTCCAGAAGAATGAGGTAAGAATTCTCCTCGTCTCATAACCAGCTTATATTTCATAATTAACTAGTACCACAAAACTAACTTCTTATACCTCGGTGGAAGGACCATGTTTTGGAACAACCGCAACACAAATTAAATGAATCAAAGTAATGACAAACCAGTAAACCAGTTCACCAGTAAACCAGGGTATTATTTGGGAAATCCTCTGGGAAAAATAAATTCATACTTTTTCACACTGAATAACATTTTAGTCACATTGGTAACAGTTTAGCTGTTTATAATCTTAAAGGTTGGTTTACAGGAGGGCATTTCTGATCAGTGTTTCATGGCTTGATACTCATCTTTTGTTATTTATTTGTATGTATTTATTATTTGATCTTCCCATTCATTTATTGTCTTTATTTAATTTCTGTATAATTTTTTATTTATATATTTTATTTTTCAAGTCTGATTTTTCATATTTGAGTTTCTGATTTTTCATTCTTCTGTGTTTTTCATTCCCTTGTATTTTTATTTCATTGTGTTTGTTCTGTGTTTATGATACTGTTTTATCGGTCAGTTTTATATGAGGTGTTATAAACATATATGATGTGTTGTAAATATAGATAAGGTGTTGTTAATATATATGAGGTGTTACGTATCTTAATAAATATAACTTAAGTGTTATCTATCTTTATAAATATCTATGAAGTGTTATGTATCATATTCAGTGTGGTGTTTCTGTACCAATCAAGTGTCGTTATACTGTGATGTCAGCCGTGTTACAGCGAGGGCCCCTGCGGTGGCCACGCCCCCCGTCTCCCTCTCAGCCCCGCCCAGGAGGAGGGGAGGGGCCTGCCCCCGCGCCCGCCCCTCCCCCAGTACTACGACGCCACCGAGGGCCCCCCCCACCTGCCCCCCCTCCCCCAGCACGCCCATCGCCCCGAAGACCGCAAGCACGGCCCCCGGGCCGCAGCGCACAGCGTAAGAGTGGAGCCACCCGCTCCACCCACTTAAACACCACCCATCACCCAACCCCCACCCATCACCCAACCGATCCACCCGCCCCCACTTATCAACCGACCGCCCCCACCCATCACCCAACCTCCACCTGACCAAATGCCCCCACCCATCACCCAACCCAACCGCCCCCACCCATCAGCCGACCTCCGCCTGACCCAACCGCCCCCACCCAACCTCCACCCGCCCCCACCCCATCACTCAACCTCCACCCGCCCCCACCCCATCACTCAACCTCCACCCATCACCCGACCAAACTGCCCCCACCCGTTGCCCCACCGCCACCCATCACCCAACCCCACCCACCCATCATCCAACTTCAACCAGCCCCGTCCGCTCCGACCCAAAACCGAACCCCCACCCACCCCACCCGCTCCAGAACCTCCACCCACCCCACCCGCTCCAGAACCTCCACCCACCCCACCCGCTCCAGAACCTCAAAGTCATCTCTTCTCCTTCATGCTTCAGTGGTTGTCGTCATAAACTCTTCGCTTGGTTGTCGTTTCATTTTTTCGCGCTTTTATTTTGAAAGCATTGTTTTGGTTATTTGTAAGCATGTTCCTTCCCCTGCATGTCGACGCGGGCTCTAAACCGCCGACCGTGTTCAGTTTGTTTCTCCCTTGGTCTGGTTGATCTGGCTCTGAACAGAAGAACATTCTGGGCTCAGATCAAAGGTCATCCTTCCCTTTACTACCTGTCCCTCCACATTGTGTTGCTCATCAACTTCCTGTACGGTGTGCCAGGACAGGAAGAGCTTCCTGAGGACTTGCGCTGTTGTGAGTTACTGTAGTGTGAAGTGTTCCGCAGAGGTCCAGACGTCGCAGGATTAGCGTGATGCTGCGTGTGTGTGTGTGTGTGTAAAGTGTGTTTACGTTCTGTTCATGCCGGCCATGTGCGTGTCTCTCTGTATTTATGTGTGTCCATCTCTTTGTGTGGTGATTTGATGTGTGTGTCCGTATGTGCGCTCATAATGTGTGTGTGTGTGTGTGTCATTCTCACCATGCCATAGTGTCACCTGACCAATGATCTCTCCTCCCCCCCTCCCTCCCTCCTCTCCTCCTCCCTCCTCTCCCTCTCCCCTCCTCCTCTCTCCCCCCCCTCTTCCGCTCCACAGCAGAACCCAGACTACCGGCTGTATAAGAGTGAGCCGGAGCTGACCACGGTGAAGGAGGAGGGAGACGAGGTGGCGGGGGAGGAGAGGGACAAGATGGACGCCTCCGGAGAGAGGAAGGACGCCGCCGCCTCTCGAGGTAACGAGAGGCTCTAGAGGCCTTCACTAGAGACCAGCATGTAGCTCCTCTAGAGGTAAATAGAGGCTCTAGAGGCTTTTGAGGTAACTAGAGGTAACTAGCAGCTCTAGAGGTAACTGGAGACTCTAGGGGTAACTAGAGGCTCTAGGGGTAACTAGAGGCTCTAGAGGTCACTAGAGGTAACTAGGGGCTCTAGAGGTAACTGGAGGCTCTAGGGATAATTAGAGGCTCTAGAGGTCACTAGAGGTAATTAGAGGCTCTAGAGGTAGCTAGAAGTAACTCAAGGCACTAGTGGTAACTAGAGGTCACTAGGGGTCACCAGAGGTAATTAGAGGCTCTAGAGGTAACTGGAGGCTCTAGTGGTCACTAGAGGTAACTAGAGGCTCTAGAGGTCACTAGAGGTAACTAGAGGCTCTAGAGGTAATTAGAGGCTCTAAAGGTAGCTAGAGGTAACTCAAGGCACTAGTGGTAACTAGAGGTCACTAGGGGTCACCAGAGGTAACTAGAGGCTCTAGAGAGAGTGTGTGCATCATGTGATCCCTGCTGAAGCGTGTGGACTAACAAAGACTGTGTGTGTCCCCCCTCCCCAGCAGCGCCGCCCTACCCGGTGGGCATCGTACCCCCCAGGTCCAAGTCTCCCATGAGCCCCCCGGACTCCCTGCACATCGGCTCCTATGTCACGCTGAGGAAGACCAAGAAACCAGAACCCAGATCGGTAGGGCGGGACTTCAGTTACATGGGTAAAGAAGGGAGAGAGAGGGCGGGACTTCAGTTAAATGGGTAAAGAAGGGAGAGAGGGCGGGACTTCAGTTACATGGGTAAAGAGGGGAGAGAGGGCGGGACTTCAGTTAAATGGTTTAGAGGGGAGAGAGGGCGGGACTTCAGTTAAATGGTTTAGAGGGGAGAGAGGGCGGGACTTCAGTTAAATGGGTTTAGAGGGGAGAGAGGGCGGGACTTCAGTTAAATGGGTTTAGAGGGGAGAGAGGGCGGGACTTCAGTTACATGGTATAGAGGGGAGAGAGGGCGGGGCTTCAGTTACATGGGTGAGGTCACCCTGACAGGCAGCTGTCACTCTCCCCTCAGGACCGGCCCTGGAGCTCAGCGGAGTCCCCCACGGAGAGGGAGGGGGGGCGGGCGAGGATGAGTGTGGAGGAGCAGCTGGAGAGGATGAAGAGGAACCAGCAGGCCAAGAGGAGAGAGAACCCCTCTCGCTCACCCTCCTTCAACAAGGACCACCCCCTGGGGGTTCTGCTGGTCGGTACCCCCCCCACACACACACACACACACACACACACACACACACACACACACACACACACACACTTACATTATACACAACACACACACACACACATACATTATACACACACACACACACACTCTCATTCACTCACTCACTCACCCTCTCACACTCACACACAGCTTCATTCATGGGTGTGTATTACCCATTATTATATTAGATTTGTTTCAAATGAACACTACTGAAGATTCCAGAACACACATCCTCAAGGATTGTTATGACAGAACTCAAAATAAAGAGAGTGTGCTAATAACGGATGTGTATTACCTTCACGTAGAACACATGTTACACTCTACACATGTTAATGACTGGTGTGTGTGGTGTCTGTGTGTGTGTGTGTGTGTGTGTGTGTATATGTGCGTGTGTGTGTGTGTGTGTGTGTGTGTGCACGTGCGTGTGTGTCCACAGAGGCGGGCCTCGGTGGAGGCGGGCTCTGCAGACCCCGGGGAGCTGGAGGCCGCTCTGAGGCAGCTGGCGCTGAGCGAGGAGCGAGGCAGCGCGGAGGCCAGCTCCCCTACTGCTGGAGACCCCCCACAGCCCCCAGCGGACCAGGTACTCAATAACATGGTTTAGACTAGGGGAGAGGGGGCGGGACTTCAGTTGCATGGTTTAAACGAGGGGAGAGGGGGCGGGACTTAAGTTACATGGTTTAGAGGGGAGAGGGGGCGGGACTTCAGTTACATGGTTTAGATTAGAGGGGGCGGGACTTCAGTTACATGGTTTAGATTAAAGGGGGCGGGACTTCAGTTACATGGTTTAGAGGAGAATGAGAGCGGGACGTTCAGTTATACGTTTTTTTTAGACTCAGGGGAGAGAGGGCAGGACTTCAGTGTTGGGGTATTTTGGTGTTGAATGACAGTACATATATCATGTTCTATTGTGTCCAGCAGGGGGTGCTGAAGGAAGGCAGAGGGGAAGAGGACACTGGGGAGGGACCAGAGAGCCCAGTCCATGAGGTACAGACACATACACGAGGACACACAAACACACACACTCCCACACACGCACACACACATATATGCACACACTCATTTGTGTGTGTGTGTGTGTGTGTGTGTGTGTGTGTGTGTGTGTGTGTGTGTGTGTGTGTGTGTGTGTGTGTGTGTGTGTGTGTGTGTGTGTGTGTGTCTCTGTGTGTCTCTGTGTGTAGGTGTGTGACAGTCAGAAGATGGTGATCTGGGAGCTGTGTCGAGAGCCCCAGCGGGCGGAGATGGTGAAGCTGCAGGCGTTTGAGGAGGAGCAGAGGAGGAGGGCGGCGGAGGAGGAGGAGGAGCAGAGGAGGAGGGAGGAGGAGGAGGAGGAGAGGAGGAGGGCGGAGGAGGAGGAGGAGCAGAGGAGGGCGGAGGAGGACGAGGAGCAGAGGAGGAGAGTGGAAGAGGAGGAGCAGAGGAGGAGGGCAGAGGAGGAGGAGAAGCGTTCCTCCCCTCCGTCAGAGAACGCCACGGAGAACTGGTAGGAGGGGAAAGGGGTGAGGGTGTGGTTGTAGAGTGTGTGGTTGTGGTGTGTGTGTGTGTATGTGTGTGGTTGTGTAGTGTGTGTCGGAGTGTGTGGTTGTGGTGTGTGTGTGTGTGTTGTGTAGTGTGTGTCTGAGTGTGTGTTGTGTAGTGAGTGTGTGTCTGAGTTTGTGGTGGTGGTGTGTGTTTCGTAGTGTGTAGTTATAGTGTGTGTGATTGTATTGTGTGTGTGTGTGTGTGTGTGTGTGTGTGTGTGTGTGTGTGTGTGTGTGTGTGTGTGTGTGACTGAAGGTGTGGTGTGTGTCTGAGTGTGTGTGTGTGTGACTGAAGGTGTGGTGGTAGCGGTCCCTGGTCCTGAGGCCGTGGTCCTCACACCGTGGTCACCTGACCCTCTCTCCCCCTTCCCCTCCTCAGCATCATGGTGGACGGCCCCGCCCCCTGCCCCGCCCCCAGCTCCGCCCCGCCGCCGCAGGACGGGCGGCCGCTGCCCCCCCCGCCCATGAAGAGGCGGGACAAACCCCAGGTCCCGGAAAAACCCCAGGTCCCGACCAAACCCCAGGTCCCGGAGAAACCCCGGGTCGCGGACAAACCCCGGGTCCCGGACCGGCCCGGCGTCCCCCCAGAGACCCTCTTCAGCCCCTACGAGCGGCTGGAGGCCGACGACAAGAAACACAACAACAACAACAACAACATGGTGGCCGGTAAGCGGCGCCGCCATGCTAGCTCTAACACTAGGTTACAGCTAGGTTCACTCTAGGTAAAGGTAGTTCACGCCAGGTTAAAGCTAGGTTCACGCTAGGTTAAAGCTAGTTCACGCCAGGTTAAAGCTAGGTTCACGCTAGGTTCACGCTAGGTTAAAGCTAGTTCACGCCAGGTTAAAGCTAGGTTCACCCCAGGTTAAAGCTAGGTTCACGCTAGGTTACAGCTAGGTTCACGCTACCTCCTCCTCTCCTCCTCTCCCTCTCTCCTCCTCACCCTCCTGTCCACCTCTCCTCCTCTCCTCCTGCAGTCCAGACCTTCTCATTGGTCACCAGCGACACGTGATGATGACGCCCGGATCCAAGATGGCGCCCTGACGGTAGAGCCGGATGTAGCGTCCCTGCACTGAGCATGCTCCATGGCCTCCTGTGTTTACAAGACTACTGTGAGGAGCAGCGGACCGGAGGAGAGACACGACACGGTCTCACCCACGACCCGTCTCTCCTACCCTATCAACACACTCACACACACAGATACTCACACACTCAAAGACGCTCACACCAACACAAACACACACTCACATACACGCACACTCATACAATCACAGATACTCGCACACTCTCAGATGCACCCACCCACACACGCACTCACATTCACAGATACTCACACACTCATTCACACAATCACAAACAATCATCCACACTCACACACTCAAAGATGCTCACACACACATATGGCGCATTTCCACCGGCGGGTACGGTTCGAACCCAGCACGCCTCAGCCTAGTAGTGATGGTGCAGTATAGCCCAGCTCAGTTACAGCACGCGTTTCCACCACCGCCAGTACCCTTATGGTAGGGCGGGGTTTAAGCCGGACAGCAATAGCCACGGCAGCTACGTAAGCATTGTGATCTCATAGCAGCCCGACACAGTGTAGCCTGCTAATAAATCCAAGGAAAAAGAAGAACGTGCACAATGAACAAAGAGCTAGCAACAATGTAGAACGTCCAAGAAGGACGGCAAACTTTTGCGCGACATTTTCTCCAATAAACGAAGCTTTCGCCGTTGTCCAGAAATACCTTGCGGGTACTGTGTTTGTTATTATCCCCCTGTTGCACGGAAGTGATTTTGTCGACTAAACGGACGGCGTGTGTAGCTCAAACTTGCTGGGACCCTTTCAGGCATCTCAGTACCTCAACGGAGTAGTACTGTGAGACGAGTACTGCTCAATACGGCTCAGTCCGGGTCACGCCCACTTTTGGCGGTGGAAACGTGACCCGTGCCGCACCTTTGCAGACTGAAACGACCCGCACCCTCCGGTGGAAATGCGCCAACACACACACACAGACGTTCACAAATACAGACAGACTCTCACACACTCAGACACACACACACACACACACACACACACACACACAGATAGAAACGGCTATTTCCAGTTTTCACAAGACATGCCGTTGGTACTTATCATGAATTGTCCGTATACTATATCAGCGTGAAATAAAGAGTATTTTTAATGGACCCTGGGGGGGGGGTGGGGGGGTGGGGGCTGCTTGTGTGTATATAGGAGCCCTCGTCCACACACACGCTCCACACACGCTCCAGTGCCGGGGGAGGGGGTATTTATTTTTTTAGCCGCGCCATTTTAAGTTCCCGACCCGGGGCAGACACTGCTCTCTCACCGTTCAATGTTTTATCACAAAGAAGAGAGAAAAGTCCACAGAGATGTACACACACACACACACACACGTCACAAGTGTCTGAATGTCACCTATTTAAAAGTTCTATATATAAAAATATATATACGAAGAGAGAGATGCTGACTGCACCTCATGCGGCTCTGGTCCGCACAGAGCTGAGTATTTTGCCGAGGTGTTGTTTTATTTATATTGCGTGGAGACGGCTCAGCCTCTATATCAAGGTTTCAACAAAAGACGTTTCAATAAAGGACGTTTTTGAAAAGACATTTTTTCCCTTTTTTGTTTACGCCCGGGCGCGAAGAAGAGCGGCCATCTTGAAGCGGTCGGCGTCTGTCGGTTTTTGCGTCCGCCGCCCCCGATGGACAATCAGAGACACCAGACTTAGAGACACCAGACTCAGAGACAACTGACTCAGAAACACCAGACTCAGAGACATCAGAGACACCAGACTCAGAGAGAGACTCAGAGACATCAGAGACACCAGACTCAGAGACACCAGACTCAGAGAGAGACTCAGAGACATCAGAGACACCAGACTCAGAGACACCAGACTCAGAGAGAGACTCAGAGACATCAGAGACACCAGACTCAGAGAGAGACTCAGAGACATTAGACATCAGAGACACCAGACTCAGAGACACCAGACTCAGAGACACCAGACTCAGAGACACCCGACTCAGAGACACCAGACTAAGAGACACCAGACTCAGAGACACCAGACTAAGAGACACCAGAGAGAGACTGAGAGTCCAGACTCAGAGACGAAACAACAGACACCAGAGTCAGAGACACTAGAGAGAGACTAAAAGACACCCCAGAGAGACCCCAGACTTAGAGACACCAGACTCAGAGACACCAGACTCAAGAGACACCAGACTCAGAGACACCAGACTCAGCACAAAGCAATACGGAGGTCCACGAACGATGTACAAAATGTAAAAAAAAGTGTAATTTATGTACACGATTAAACAAGCAGAGTGGATATTATAACTATAGAGGTTATCAATATTAATATTAGTATTATTAGGATCAATATGCAAAATGTTCATATTCCATCTGTTTTATATCATGTGAAATAAATGTTGACATTCTTTAAACTGTCTGTGGTTGTATTTTGAGTAAGACATGAATCTACCGTTGGTTTAACCCTGTCCTGCTAAACTGAACCCTACGTTGTTATTAAAATAGACTCTTAGGTCTCAAAAAACAGATAAAGGAAACATGAATCCTGGAACTATAAACTATTCAACTTTATTGTTAATCTGTTAACATTGTGTGTATTATCAGAACAACCAGTCCTATGCAGAGTCCTATTTATTTTTATAGATCCCCAAAAACCTGGAAGTGTAGGAATGAAAATACATCATAAAGTTAATAGTGTAAATATACAGCATGGCTCAATATTGTACAAAGATGTTGCTAGTATTGTAATAACTGAAGGACACAGAACTATTTAAAGAACAACTCCAAACAAAGTGAATAGTAGCCTAGTAGTTTGTCCCAGGTCTACTCTACTGCTGACTATTTGGTCAAATAAACTTCTACATATCTGTTTAACTTTTTTAATTATCGTAAGTTATAAATGTATACAGTTATTTTTATTTTACAACCAAACGGTGTTTATTCTTAGTTAGTACTAATGTGTGAACATTTGAACAATATGAAGCACCGGTAAAAATATGACCATCGTCTGCTCCACAGGCGGTCCCCTCCAAACCAGGGGGTCCCGGGGTTCAACCCGAGATCCCGACGCGCCATAGACCCGACCTTAACCTCGGACCTAGAGCTCTGTAATATTAATATCCATAACCTGCCTCCAAGTTGCCCTTAGACCCTGAATAAACGATAACGGGCCTTCTCAGCACTTTGAGACCCGGGTCGTTCTCAGTCAACCGGACCACGTGGATCTGAGGAGGACCGGGACCCGGTGCCGTGACGTCATGTCCACCCTACCGGATCAAGTGGAGCCGAGGAGGACTGGGACCCAGCGCCGTGACGTCACGTCCCCCCTCCCGGACCACTTGGAGCCGAGGAGGACCAGGACGCCGTGACGTCACGTCCCCCCTCCCGGACCACGTGGAGCCCGGGACGCGGCGCCGTGACGTCACGTCCCTCCCCCCCCCCTCCTCCACTGCTCAGCCGAACAGCGCGAGGAGGAGGAAGGACCAGAGAGCTCAACTTTTCAACTCCTTCGACACCGATCTGCTCCGGGAGGTCTAAATATGGCCGCACTCACGACCGATGGAACCGAGCGAGGTTCGGGGGAACCGGCCGATGGGACCGGGGAACCGGACTCGGAGGCCCGGGCCCCGCCGCCGGACCACCGGCAGGAACTGCCGGGCGACGCGGAGCACGGAGCCGACATGGAGGCGGACGGCGGACACGGAGGTGACCCGTCTCCCGGTCCACATGCGGACAAAGAGCCGGTGCCGTCGACGGAATGCGGTGACAGCGACGCGAAAACTACGGAGAAACTGTGCGAGCCACCGGGGGAAAGTCCCGGTGGTCCGGCGGGTTTGGCGGGGAGCAGCGAGACGCAGCCCGGAGAACAAAGAGCGGAGAGCGGCCGCACAAAGCCCGGAGGGAGGCCCGCCGAGCCCGGGCCCAGGAGGCGGGCCAGCCTGGAGATCTCCTCCTCGGACGGAGAGCCGCTGAGCCGTATGGACTCCGAGGACAGGTCGGTGGTACTCCCAGTAGAACCAGTCGGACCACCGTGTGCTCCTCAGCGGCGGACAGCAGGTCAATAACCTGAAGTTCCGAACCTCTGGTCCAGAACCATGGTTCAGCACCAGGGGGGTCCTAGATGTTCATGGTCTCCAGTAGTATCGGACCTTTGTTGTCATTTGTTGGATGCTTAAAGCCACTCAGTGATTCGGGTCCCACACGGTCTGTCTTTTGTCACTTTTCTGGATTCACCGTAAACTGGGACAGAACCAGAGAGAGGATACAGCAAGTGTAGAGCGAATCAGAGTAGAAGAACCACACGTGTGTGTTTCTGTATTTAGAGGTGGTCTGAGGAGACGCATGGTCGCATGTCCAGAACGTGGCCGGGCCTGGCGAGCCGAGGCAGACCAGGTCCCGAGCCAGACCAGGACTTCTAGACTGGGTCCCGGGTCTAGACCCCGAAAGGATCATCCCTGGATATAGTCCGTGAGAGGGGACTCTACTCTCAGATTAACATCTCGATGTGGCTAAGGTGCAGCATCACGAGAGAACTGTAAACTTTTCCTATGGGCCTTATCTACAGACCGGTGTGATGGAAGCTCTCTGTGGAGGACCGTTCAAACATCAAATATGTTTTCCACTCGTGGAAGCCTACAGAAATGTGTTTAGTAACCAGGACTTAACTGTTAACTTCCCTCAGTAACCCCTCACCACTAGTTGAACTATTGTGAGGTCTCCATTGTTAGACCAAGGCCAGACGTTTTGAGAACGAGTGGTTGGATGAGTTACAGATGATAATAATATCTGGGGACCTTCTGTCTGATTCATGAGGATATTCTGTGTTTCAGATGGTGAACCGTGATACATTTTGATCAAAAGTAGGACACAAAGTACACTACCTTTAGTGTGATTAAAACCAGGGTTCAGATTATATGATGAATCATGGTTGATATTTGAGTTGTTGATTTGTGTTGTTGCTAAAATGGATGTTTTCTAAGATTGTAAAATGTATGGAAATTCCAAGTGTAAGCTAGTGATCATCTAGCAATAGAATAACTTTTAAAACTTTCATTTTCTTTGTTGGTGAAACCGACTCAGGAACAGGTGTGTGACTATAAGCTTGTCTGGGGAAACGTGCTGACTAAGATCTGGTAGGAAAGCACCCGGGTTTTAAATGTGTCAGCAGGGGGCCCAGTGTTAGCATCACGTCTGGCGTTACAACTGCGTGGGCGAGAATTAACTAAACACGGTCTGGTCTCACAGGTCCTGCACCTGTTGTGGTCTGACCTCTACTCCACCACGCGCTCTCTGAAGCGTCTGCGGTCACGTGACTGAGTCCTCCACGTCCTGCGTCTGCTGCCCACTGTAACACACGGTCGTCAGATGTTCTGCTCTGTAGCTCGCTCTCGGTCGAGGCTCAGTTCTTCTGAGCCTCCTCAGACCCACAGACAGAGTGTGCATCGGTTGTATGCTCTCTGTCAGTCACAGTGTGTGCCATCTCTATTTGATGATTCGATGGCAGTGAAACCTTCATCACCTGGACTGCATCATGGTATCCCAGGATGCATCAGGGTATCCCTTGATGCAGTGCAGCAGACATCAGTGTGCATCAGTTGTACGCTCTTCCTACCTTGGGAATCCATCTTGCCTGTCAGTCACACCAACTGTTAACTTGTCTTCTGCTTTCTGTGCTACTCTGAGCTCTGACCCGCAGCATCATCTAACCCCCCGTTGTCACGGCGACCCTCTGTGTCCTCAGCATCAGCAGCACCCTGATGGACGCGGAGAGTGGTGCGTCCAGCGGCCGCTCCACGCCCGCCATGATGAACGGGCACGGCGGGGGTGCCGGGGGAGGGGTCAGCGGCGCGGGGACCGGGACTGCCGGGGCGGGGCCCGTGGCGATGACGGTCGGGCCCCCGGGGGCCGGGGGGGTGAAGCCCGCCCCCGGGTACACCTGCTGCTGGGACCACTGCCACCTCCAGAACCCCAGCAGCCCCGATCTGGCGGAGCACATCAGAGCCCTGCACGTGGACCCCCAGAGGGGAGGGGTGAGGCTGCCTGTCTGTCTGTCTGTCTAGTTCTGTCTAGCTCTGTCTCTTTCTGTCTGAGTAGTTCAGTGTCTGTCTGTCTAGTTGTCTCTGTCTATCTAAGTAGTCCGTGTGTGTATTTCTATCCGTTCGTCTGTCTAGCTCTCTGTCTAACTCTGTCTGAGTAGTTTTCTCTCTCTCTCTGTCTCTCTCTCTCTGTGTGTGTGTGTGTGTGTGTGTGTGTGTGTGTGTGTGTGTGTGTGTGTGTGTGTGTGTGTGTGTGTGTGTGTGTGTGTGTGTGTGTGTGTGTGTGTGTGTGTGTGTGTGTGTGTGTGTGTGTGTGTGTGTAAATCTATTTTTAGATGACTCGCTTGGTTGGTCTCTGCTGCCTCATGTCCCCCTGGGCTCCCCTCTAACTGTTTTTGTTTGTGTTTGTGTGTGTGCGTGCAGGTGTTCGTGTGTCTGTGGAAGGGCTGTAAGGTGTACAACACGCCGTCCACCAGCCACAGCTGGCTGCAGAGACACATGCTGACCCACAGCGGGGACAAACCCTTCAAGGTAACGCCGCTGCACAGAGACCAGTGTCCTAACATGCACTGAACATGATATACTCTAGTGGTATAAACATGTGATAACATTACATACTCCTCTAGTGGTATAAACATGAACTTAACATGATATAGTCCTAGTGGTACATTTACATTTAGGGCATTAGCAGACGCGTGGGTCCAAAGTGACTTACAACCATCAATACAAATGCACCCACCGACAGCGTAGTCAACCATGCCAGGCAACAGCCAGCTTGTCTGGAGCAGTCAGGGTGAAGTCTTGGTCAGGGACACCTCGACACTCCGCTAGGATGAGCCCGGGATCGAGCCTGCAAACTTCTGGTTACATGTCATTCGCTCTAACATGTTATAACATTACATACCCCTCAGTGGTATTAACATGTACTGCTGTAGTGGTATTAACATGTACTTAACATTACACTTTATACTTAACATTATATACTCCTGGTGGTATTAACATATGCTCCTCTAGTGGTATTAACATAACATTACACTCCTCTACAGTAGACACAACATTACTGGGCTTCAATCAACACTGCAGTTCTGTTTACTCTACTGTTAACTCTACTGTCCATCACCGTGACAACACTCTCATCACCTCAGTCCTCAATTCCGCCTATATATATATATATGATATACATGATGTATACATCATATATACATCATAATGTGTCACCTGTCGTCGTCCCCCCCCTCAGTGTGTGGTGGGCGGCTGCAACGCCACCTTCGCCTCCCAGGGGGGGCTGGCGCGCCACGTGCCCACCCACTTCAGCTCGGGGGGGCGGCCGGGGGCCAACGGCCGGCTGAAGGAGGAGAGCCCCTCCAAGGCGGGGCTCAGCAAGAGGAGGAAGCTGAAGAGCAAACGGAGGCGCTCCCTACGTATGTACTCCGTCCCGGCCGGGTCGCAGCGCATGTGTGAGTCTGGGGGGTCTGCGGGAGGGAGGGGGGGCTGGGGGGGAGGGGGGGTTAAGCTCTAGAGATGTTCCGATACCTTTTTTTTCCCATCCCAATACCGATTCCTGAACTTGAGTATCAGCCGATACCGGGGATATACCGATTCAGCATCTAGCAGATCATTGACATTTATAATCTGTAGTAATTATATGGTAATTATAATAATACATTTGTATTCTTGTCGTTAAGCCTGAGCATCCATCCACCGAATTTCTGCTACTGGAATCGGTATCGGAACAACTCTAGTTAGCTCGGGGGAAGTTATGTCATTATTGTTGCTATGAGTTACTGCTCCTTGAACCCTCATGCCAGCAGGTCTTATCTTAAAGGTGACATATAATACCACCAGGTGTGAGTGTGATTAGCTGTTACAAGCTGTTTTGAAAATCGGTGTCTTCTGACATCACAAGTGGGCGTCTCCACCTAGATGTGATGGATGAGTCTACCAGCCTCCGCAGTAGACTGTAGTAAACGTTGCTCATCTTTCCGTCATATCTAGGTGGACATGCCCACTTTTGATGTCTTGTAACGGCTAATCACACTCACACGTGGCGGTATAATATTTTACAGATTGCACATTTTAAGTGCAGAGGCTCCGCGCCAGTCGATGTTAGGATCCCGTTTATCCAAAGTGTTCATGCATTAGTATTGTTTGGAGGAGAAGGGAGAGGTCAGGGTTCAAGGAGGCCTACATGTAGATCACAGACATTTGGGATTGAACCCAGAACCTTCCGGCTCCTCCTAACTCAAACACCAACGCACTAAATCGTTCTATGAACTAAACTAACTAAATTGTTGTGTGTGGCACCTAGCTGACCGTTGACCCCGTTGACCCCTAACTCTGTCGTGTTCCAGCGCGACCCCATGACTTCTTCGATGCTCAGACGATGGACGCCATCCGGCACCGCGCAATCTGCCTCAACCTGGCAACGCACATCGAGAGCCTCGGCAACGGGCACAGCGCCGTCTTCCACAGCACGGTACAAACACACCTTCCTCCTCTTTACACCTTACTGCTCTCATCTTCCTCAGAACTTTTTTGTTTGTGTATTTGATAAACGGTGAACTGTAGTGACACCTCAGAGGGTATAAGCAGATTCCAATGTGTGTTTCATCCAACACATGGGTGTGTTGGGTGAAATTCCTCCAGGGGCAGGGAGATGTTCAGGAGAGAGGTCCGATGTTTTGTTGGTTCTGCTGGTCCGTCCTGTGATGTTAACTCTGCTGGGGCTTCAGACGAGCTCTGAAGTATTAGCTCATACTGTGATGTTCTGACACCTCCAGGTCATCGCCCGGAGGAAAGAAGAGTCTGGGAAAGTGAAGCTGCTGCTACACTGGAGTCCTGAGGACATGTGAGTCCTGCTCTACCAACTCTCACGTTGTTCGAGACTGTTCGATTGTTTCTCCTCCAATGACCTGACCTCTGACCTCCCGCCGTGCGCCCCAGACTCCCGGACGTGTGGGTGAACGAGAGCGACCGGCAGCAGCAGAAGACCAAGGTGGTGCACCTGTCCAAGCTGGCCACGGACACGGCGCTGCTGCTGGACCCCAGCATCTACAGGTAGGCTCAGCTAACGATGCTAATCAGGTGAACCCATTGCTACTGTAGCAAGGGGTTCACCTGATTAGCATCGTTAGCTGCTACAGTAGCAAGGGGTGGGTCCACCTGATTAGCATCGTTAGCTGCCGAAGTAGCAGGAGGCTCCCTTCATGGGATCCACATGACAATAATGAAGACATGCTAGGTTTGCCACATGCTACCTCTGCTACTTGCTAGGTTTTGGCCTTAGATTTAGGGAATTTAGCAGACACTTTTATCCAAGGCAACTTACAGAAAGTACATTTGTCAGAAGAAACATAAACGACAATATATCGACCCCAGATCAGATGTGGCTGTAAGGAGTCAGACTGTATGTTCCTCACATCGCCCGTTTCTCTTCCAGGATGTTCTTTTAGCGGCCGTCAACGCCGAGTCTCATCCTGCTACGCCGTGACGCACCAGGAGAGGGCACTCCACCTCCTGCTCCGTCTCAGTCCCTCCTCATCCTCCTCTTCCTCCCCCGTCTAGAGGACCCATTCTGGGGTTTCCTACCGACCCGTCCTTGGGGTCCGGCCGGCCTGCAGGGGTCCCGGAGAGAGAGGCCTAGTTTTAGGTATTCTGTCTAGACTGAAGCTAACCAACAGAAGAAACTAGAGTTAGACATATTTGTAGAAAGCTCCGCTCCCTGTAAATATTTCTGAAGATTTGTAATATATTTTTATACTTTGAGAAATTACTGTACTGTAGATTATTTTGTGTTTTTTTTGCCAAACTTATTTTTTATGTTTCCAAATGCCTCACTCTGGCCCGGTGTGTAGTTTACAGATTACCTCGTCCAGGTCATTAAAAATACTCCAACTCGGACTGTTTTAATAAATGTAAAACACTGGCACTGAATCTGTGTGTTTGTGTTCACTCAAGTTTCATGTTTGTGTGAAAGAGTGTGTTTGTGTAAAAGAGTGTGCAAAACAGTGAGTTTGTGCAAAAGCGTGTGTGTCAAAAGATGGAGCTCATGATTGAAAACTCCGTCAATTCAGTTCAGTTTGGCGCAACAATCACCGGTTAAAACACAACCAACTTGAAGTCATTGGCAGACGAGTCATCCCGAAATTCACGCAAAGATAAGCATACTTAAACAGTTTTTTTTCAAGCTAATGTTATGTGTTTTCGCTAAAATTGGAATACAATACAAGCTGAAAGAAACCACCGCTGTCCTGTAACGGTACCGGAGCTCTATGCTGTAGACACCACAGCGGGGCACAGAAACACAGGATTCACTGTGGTTTCTGTGACATGAGAAACACTAAAAATGAATACTAATGTTTTATAAAGAAAGCTATCTTCGTGGGAAAGCCACTCAAAAGATAGCCACGGTTACATACAGTAATGTTGTTATGACGGGAAGAGGAGCAGACATATAGTAGCGACAACTTGGAGCTGTGTGTGCGCCTATGTTTGAGTGAGAGACGGGAGTGGATGAGAGAAAAATCGGACCCCCCTCCATTCTACCTCACAGGTATTTATTATTATTAATTTATTAATGACCACACAGCCAGGCTGGTGGGATTTGGTCTCAGTACAGCTCCTTGGTACAGGTTCCAACATTACATTTAAACATAAAACATATAACATAAATACATACAGACAGACACATTTTATAATACTTAAGGGGCCATGCATAATCCTCAGCGACTGGAGTTCAGGGTATTGATTGCAGTGGGAATGAAACTGTTTTTGAAGCGGGTTGTGTGTGTGGCAATTGTCCTGTAACGCCTCCCAGAGGGCAGTACCATCTTTTTTTATATATATAAATATCCTTTTTTATATATATTTTTTAATATAATCTTTTTAATATAATTTATATATATATTTTTTTTTTAAAATATATATTTATATTTATATAATTTTTTTGTTGTTGTTGTATCCTGTTGTATCCTGAATGACAGATTATACTGATCAACAACAGACATGTGTTGATCGTCATTCAGAGGGCCCATAGTGTTCTGGCTGCGATGCGCACGCAGATCACCGGGGGGAGGCGACCTCGCGTAAACAGAAGCAGCTGTGACGTCATTTTAAATCGCCCTTCAATCCTGCAGAGAAGCAAGATGGCGGGTCTGTTGAAGAAGGTAGGAGTGGAGGTCATCTTCTACTGCAGACTCATACTTCGTTAACAACGCGAACCGATGGAACGTCAGAGGGGAAACATGTTGAGATATATTTTCTACACGTTAGCGGGACGTCTAGGCTGAAGGCTGCCTTTGTTTAGCACGGGAGGCTCGGAGCTACATGCTAACGTGTTAGCAAACAGGCTGATGGGTTCAGTAGTAGAGGCTCTTTAAATTAAAGAACCAGAGCCTCTGAGTGTTTCTGTTCAGAGAAGACCAGAGACACACCAGATAATGGGATGTGGGAAGTTAAGTGTGTGTGTGTGTGTGTGTGTGTGTGTGTGTGTGTGTGTGTGTGTGTGTGTGTGTGTGTGTGTGTGTGTGTGTGTGTGTGTAGATATTGTATTCAAAACAGTGACTTGTATGATAGGCCTAAGTGTTTTCTAATTGATTCCTTACTGTCTGTCTCCTCGTCTCTGTCTCCTCGTCTCATCCCCCAGACGACGGGTCTGGTCGGCCTCGCGGTGTCCAAGAACCCCCAGGAGGTGAGTCTCACCTGAGGGTGTCAGGCTGGGGTTAGATGATCCGAGACAGGCTGTGATTGATTTTAAAACGTCCTGTTTGGACTTTACATTCATTTGTTGTGAACTACAATTTGATTAACCTTAATTTGGGTCAAAATGTTTGATTTATCTTACAGTACCGACAGCAACATATTGGAAAATAAAGTGTGCTAAATGCCCTAAATGTATACGTTAATATATTACCAGTTAACGATGGACCCTGGGCACCTTCTTACTCAGCAAATGCTAAATATAATTGTTTCATTCCTTCTGAAGCGTCACGTCTCTCGTTCTGGAGAGGTTCTCATGCCCTTCTGATCTTAATTACGCGAGTTGAATCAACTGAACTGAGGGTCTGGACAATAAAGTAGAGATGTTTCCGATACCATTTTCTCCTTCCCAATACCGATTCTGATCCCCGAACTTGAGTATCGGCCGATACAGAGTATATACCGATACAGCATCTAGCATTGTTCTCTTAAGATGTAAAGTCGGTTACCTTACTGACACAATTATTTTTTTCAGAACTAGATCATTCACATTTATAATCTATCGTTTGAATAATACATTTGTATTCTTGTCGTTAAGCATCCATGTTTGTCTGACTTGGCAGCTCGAACGCACGTAGGTCAGAGATGTACTACTCGCAGGAATTTCTGATATTTCTATCAGAACAACTCTAATCTAAAGACCGCCAACATGCTTTGTTGTGTTCTGTCCCCCAGCGTCTGAGGATCCTGTACTCCAAGATCCTGGCCTCCCTGCAGACCATGCCCCAGGACGCAGCCTACCGCAAATACACGGAGCAGCTGGTGGGGGAGCGCTTTGACCTGGTCAAGACCGTACGTAATGCACACAAAAATACACAGCACGAACGCCACACACACACACACAACACACAAAACACACACACAAAACACACACACACACGAATATGGAACCTCTGCTCTGTAAGACTCAACACAAAGGGTTTGATCTCGGGTAAGGGTGTTTTTATTGGGGTTTGGTCAATTCAATGGGTATACATAATTCTTATCTGGAAACTTTCAGATTGTGGGTTGTAACAACTGACAAAGGGGAGGGAGTGACAATGTTGACTTGTAATACACTATGGGGAAGAATGGAGAATATATTGCTATAGAGATGGATAGATACACGCATACATATGTCATTTATTTCAGGCAGAAATGCAATCTGCCACTTCTGCTGTTCTGATTTTATTCACTCCAACACACAGCATCCATGTTGATTACTTCACTCACACATCTCATTGGGGAAATCTTTCTTTTGGTACCAAGATAACACGTCAGAGCCCGGCTAGTTGTGGCGATTTCCTTTGGGTTTGTTTTTTGTGATGAAGAGTAGGCCTGGGCGATTTGGCTGAAAGACATATCACGATATAACTTGATCATTTTATTCAATATCGATTAACTATTGATCATTTTAATGACATAAAGACTAGGAATTACCATGCTGGATTTAAACACTTCTGTTTAACACTTAATATGACCTTCCACTGTTCTTCATTGATAAATACTCCAATGTCGATATAACAATGAAAAACACTAAAATATCGTAAATAAGTATGGAACCGTGTTTGTGTAACAAACCCAGCTGCTAGATTCGGTGGTCCAGTCTCTAATCGATATATATTGACCATGTTTTATATTGCTTTTGATCATAAGTCTATCACGATTTAAATCTATAACAATTTATTGTTTTATTGCCCAGGCCTAATGAAGAGGTTAATGCACATTTCATGTGTACATATGTTTATTATTTGAATGTTTATGCAAACGATGCAAAGATATACTGATTACCATGATCTTTTGTTCACGATACTCATGATATGAAATTGTATGCAGTTCTGTTTAACTATGTTCGGACACATGTACTGCCACCACATGTGCTCACTGTGTTCTTTGTGTTTGGATCCAGGAGCCAGATGTTGAGACGCTGGAGAAGAAGATGAACGCTGGACAAATCGAAGAGGTCATCTTTCAGGTGAGCGGTCTCCTCTCCTGTTTTTTTTTTTAGGGTTAATCCTGTTACCTCACCTCTCCTGTAGGGTTAATCCTGCATATCTGGTCTTAACACGTCTGATTAAGAAAGACTTCCATTTGTTCCAAATGTTCACTTCAGCATAGGGCTGAACGATTTTGGAAAATAATCGAATTGCGATTTTTTTCCCCCTCAATATTGCGATTGCGATTATTTTTTCAAGGTCCTCTTATGTATTTTTCAACGAACACAAGCAATAAATCAATCTGTTTCATAATAAACAATATCAGATTTATTTTGAACTCCTTCTCCCTCATCCTGGTGCTCAATGTGTTAAATGAATCAGCATTTTTTATGTGTGTTTGCCAGCATACGTTCTATGTGGGCGTCTGTCCAAAGAGGCGTATGCTTTTTAGAACTGGATCGGACCGAGGTGCGTTCGCTTTCACATCTCAAGCGAACCGAGACCACCTCTTCAGCGAGGTCTCGGCCGGCTGATTTGGTGCGCTGAGGTGTTTTTTTTTTTTTTTTTTTTTTCAAGGCCGACGAGGCTGTGATCGAAATGCAGGACAGTTGCGCAGCATCGTCTTTTTTATAGCCAAAATAATTCCACACAACTGATGTGCCGCCCCTCTTTGGTACCAAACTTTCAGCTGTGCGCTCTTCTGACGAGGCCATTGTGCAGCAGGTTAAAGCGCAGCGTCTCTCCCTGCCTGCACTGCTTTGCTCGGCTCACTCGCAAGTCACGTGACCAATCAAATCGCAGCCTTTGCGGTTAGAAAATCTCGTTTGGTCATATCACGATATAATCGCAAATGCAATTAATCGTTCAGCCCTACTTCAGCATGTTCCAGCTGTCTACCCTCTAATGGGTGTGCGTTGCGTGTTTGTGTTGTGTGCTTAGGCGGAGTGTGAGCTGGCTCTCTCCAGGAAGATGGCCGAGTGGAAGCCCTGGGAGCCGCTGGTGGAGGAAGCTCCTCCCAACCAATGGAAATGGCCCATCTAGGCCCCTCGTTAGTGTTCTGCTGTGTGATTGGTCGTCCCCTACTTCCCAACGGAGTTATGTACAAATAAAGATGGTGGAAATATTTTCCCACAAATATCCCAATGTGCCTCATGACCATGTGTTCAACCTTCAAGAACAGAACATTAATCTACATAAGTTATGAGGGATATGTGGGCGAAAATAATCGAGGCAGCAGGATTTTAACCTGAACCCATTTCAACAAAGTGTCTTTATTATGCATATTATGCAACCCCTAAACAAATGAATATCCGTCTCATCACAACATCCTCCCCATTTCCATTCATCACCAACATGAAATCAATTTGATACGAAGAGATTTCAACCTCATGTTCTTCGTCGAGCTAAAGCCCCGCCCCCTTAATTAAAAAAACCAACCATCTGGCCAATCAGAGCTCAGATGAAGACTAACGCACCGAGCCGGTCAGCCAATTACAACAGGAATGTACCACGTGGAAGCAGGTCAGAAACACGTTCTGTCGGAAGCTGTGGTAACCGCCTAGGAAGTGGCGCTGGTGGCCCGCTGTAACAGCTGGAGCATTATGGGATAGATGGGCGCAAACTCCTTCCCCTGTCGGGTCCTCACCGACTGGACGTAGGCCTCCAGCGCCCCCCTGAGGAGCAGAGCAGAAGACAAGACCATCACGTCACTCAGAATGGCCTGTATTAGAGGGCTCTCTCTAGAGGTTAAAGACACACCACTGCAGGTGTCACCTGCTGATGGAGAGTCGGTGCAGCACAGCTCAGTGAACTGAGGGTGTTACCATTTACTGCATTCAGCAGACGCTTTTATCCAAAGCGACTTACAATAAGTACATTTGTCATAAGAAAGTGAAACAATATATCGCAGTCGGTACAGTATGGATGTTCATAGAACTAAGTGCCAAGCACTAACAATCACTAGGTTAACCCATTCCCCGTATACAACAAAGATAGCTAGGATAAGATGCTACATAACTAAGTACTATTAACTAAATACGACATACAATAAGTGCGTACATTAACACGCACCTTCCCCTGTAAACACCCTCCGTTCGCTGAGCTGTGTTGCATCAACGAACACATCCTGAGACTTCATAAAGGGTTTGGCTGTGGTTCAGACCAGCAGAAGACGTTACACATGTCGACCACCAGAGGGCGCTGTGAGCCCGTACGCCAGCCAGCTGTAGTTCTGTCGGTACACATGACGCCCTTCAGGTGAGACGTACCTGATGAGGGTGAGGCGGTCTCTCTCTGAGGGATGGTCGTCCAGCCACTGGGAGTACCGGGCGATGGACCACTCAGCCCGCTGGGGAGACAAACGCACGCCCCCAAGGTTTAACGCACACATCTGAACACGTCCAGGTTAAACGCACACATCTGAACACGTCCAGGTTTAACGCACACATCTGAACACGTCCAGGTTGAACGCACACATCTAAACACGTCCAGGTTAAACGCACACAAATCTAAACACGTCCAGGTTAAACGCACACAAATCTAAACACGTCCAGGTTAAACGCACACAAATCTAAACACACGCCCAGGTTTAACACACACACACACACAGACACACACAGTCTGGAGGAGGGGAGGCTGGGGAGAGAGACGTCGCTACATGAATATTTTGCTCCATCCAATCCCACCTCACAGTGAGTTCACTGACGCCTGACTGAACCCCATTTCATATTTCACAATAGAATTCATCAGAAGACAATAGATTCAATCACACGCCGTCGTGGCCATAAAAGAAGAGTTTAATTGGTAGTAGGGGAACTAAAGACACTTCTTTTTAGATACGGTGAATATTTTAGATGAGAACGAGGGTTTCGTACGGAGCAGCACCAGCCGGTGTCTCCCGACTCGCTCACACACCACCGGACGCTGCATTCCAGATCGTCTACGCCTGTTGTCACGGTAACCACACACACACACACCCGTGAGTGATACCAGAATGGTTCTGGTATATATAGGTTTAGGGTTTAAGTGTGTTTGTGTACCTATGTTTGCGTGTCTGCGTATATGTGTGTGTGTGTGTAAGTACGTGTATATGTGTGTGCGTTTGTATATGTGTGTATAGGGTGTGTGTATATATGTGTGC
>NC_140292.1:1710839-1721446 GCF_964030765.1 Micromesistius poutassou
GCACACAGCTCCTCCTAACGAGAGGGAAACCAAAACCCCACACACTCTGATTTGCTCGTCAACAAGAACACCAGTTCAGTCATGTGACCACTCCGGGGCCTATGGGACATCCTTGTTGCCACGGTAACTCTCCGGGTCAGATGTAAATATCTATTGGAGGATCTCAGCATTCTGAGAGTACGGATGGAAGCACGAACGGAGCTGTGTGTGTGTGTGTGTGTGTGTGTGTGTGTGTGTCTGTACATATAAATGCAGAGCCGTGCCATGTGTCTGATGCTCTAATCATCCAATCTGCTGCAAGATCAATGGACACACTGTGTATGTGTGTGTGTGTGTAGGTCTATGTGTTTGTGTGTGTGTGTTCTGCTGATTGCCATCATCAGCAGCTCTGGAGGTGGAGGTGAGGCTGCTCATTGCTCGGTAACCATAGCGACCGCCATCACGCCACACTGAGATGCAGGCGTGCGGTGACAGCTCTGTCCTTTCCTCCTCCTCTTCCTCAGTTTGTCTCCACTGAGCCGACTGCTACAACTCGTGTTCTAACACCACCTCATTCTACACCCATCTCCTTTGGGACAAAGACTGCTTCAGAGAGTGACAGAGTGACAGAACAACAGAGTGACAGAACCACAGAGTGACAGAGTGACAGAGTGACAGAACCACAAAGTGACAGAGTTATAGAGTGAAAAAGTGAGAGAGTGACATAATGAGAAAGTAACAGGGTGAAAGAATGACAGGGTAAGAGAGTGACACAGTGACAGAGAGACAGTGTGACAGAACGACATAGTGACAGAGAGACAGAGAGAGAGAACGACAGAGTGACAGAGTAAGAGAGTGACAGCGACAGAGCTACACTACCTGTCGTGAGTCGGACTCTGAGGATTAAACCTTTAAGGACATAAAGGGCTGAAGGAAACGACCAGAACATCAGTTAGCTGGCTCCGAATCAGCCCAGCTGTTGGCATAGTAACCAGTAAGGAAGAGCCCGGTTGTAGCGATTCAGCCTCCTAATAGCAATCGTGTGTGTGTGTGTGTGTGTGTGTGTGTGTGTGTGTGTGTGTGTGTGTGTGTGTGTGTGTGTGTGTGTGTGTGTGTGTGTGTCCGTGTGTTACCTCCAGAGATGATCTCAGTGCTTGCTCGGCAGCTGTAGGAATCGAAGTCAACCCTGAAATGACCTAGAGGACAAACACCAGGGGTCAAAGGTCAAATACTTCTCCTTATTACTTTACAATCCATCAGAGCCTTCAATGAATCAGTCCAGTATTTCCCTGTTGCACTAAAAGTTCCCTGCACTATTAGCACCCTATATAGTGCAATATTAGCACCCTATATAGTGCACTATTAGCACCCTTTATAGTGCACCATTAGCACCCTAAATAGTGCACTATTCTGGTTCCCTATAGTGTTCTATTTTGGTTCCCTTTATAGTGCACTATTAGTTTCCTATATAGTGCACTATTCTGGTTCCCTATATTTGCTCCCTATATAGTGCACTTATAGTTTCCTATATAGTGCACTATTCTGGTCCCCTATGTGTGTGTGTGTGTGTGTCATAAAGTTGGGTTGTTGGGTGATTCACGGTCATCATCACATATTTACTTATATATTACATTTATTTTATCTGCACACACACACACACACACACACACACACACACACACACACACACACACACACACACACACACACACACACACACACACACACACACACACACACACACACACACACACACACACACACAGGCGTGTGTGTCTTTATCTGCCTCAGTCTGGTGCAGTGTTTACTTTGGCCAATGAGCTGGTAGCAGTGTTTAGAAAGGTAATGAAGTGTGTGAAGAAGAGAGGGGGAGGGAGAGGGGAGGGGAGGAAAGAGGAAGAGAGGGAGTGAGAGAGAGAGAGAAAAGGAGAGGGGGGCGGGAGTGGGAGAGATAGAGAGGGAGAGGGGAAGAGGGAGAGAGGGAGAGACGAGAGGGCAGAGGGAGAGAGAGGAGAAGAGGGAGGGGGAGGGAGAGAGGGGAGGAGAGGGAGCGAGAGAGGGTGGGGCGGTGAAGGGAGAGCGAGGGGAGGAGAGCGTTTTTTGATATCGCTCATGTGATGGCGTCCTGCTGTCTACTCGTCCCGCCGCAGTCCCCTCGCCTCCTAGAAGGTTCTGCTGTAGCTGGCGTCCACAGATCCGCGCGGACAGAACCACCCCACTGAACCGGTGGAAGCGGCCCTCTGTGGTCACGTGATCACGCACACACACAGAACACAGAACGGAGACTTCGGTGTCTAAATCGAGATCACAACGGGCCTCGTCGCCGTGGCGGCCGTCTGTCTGGGTTCTAGGCGCTGGCTGGGCGACGGAACGGCACACGGGTTCCTTCTGTGAGTGTTTAGAACCAAGATGGCCGCCGGGTGAGCGAGGCCCCAGTGTTCAGAACCAAGACGGCCGCGGGGGCCAGCTGTGCTTGGTTCAGGGGAACCAGAACCAGGACCCCTGAGCGACGCGTTCTCATTAGAGCCCGCGGCGCCGGGCAGGGACCCGATTACCGCGCGTTGACGGAGACGAGATGAGACTTTCATCATGTTTTAATGGAGCTGAAAGGTGACAGCCGGACAGGCGGACCCCCCGGGGCCAGAGCCCAGGGCTCCCAGCAGAGGGACACACACACACGCACACACACACACACACACACACACACACACACACACACACACACACAATGCCCTTTCTTCCTTCTTCATCTTTGCGTGTGTGTGTTTCTTATGCGTGTGTGTGTGTGTGTGTGTGTTTGTGTGGTGTATATGTGTGGATATGTGTGTGTATGTGTGAGTGAGTGAGTGGCTGAGTGTGTGTCTGTATGAGTGAGTGAGGGTGTGTGTGTGTGTGTGTGTGTGTGTATGAGTGCGTTGTGTTTGTATGAGTGAGTGAGAATGTGTGTGTATATGTGTGTGTGTATATGTGTGTGTGTGTGTGTGTGTGAGTGAGTGAGTGAGAGAGCGTTACCTTAGCGACGGCCCCCTGCAGTCTGAACAGGGAGTTCACCACGGCGACGTTCTTACGCTGACCATCGGTCAATGGACCAATCACCTGGCTGGCCTCTCCCTGTGTGCACAACTACACACACACACACACACACACACACACACACACACACACACACACACACACACACACACACACACACACACACACACACACACACACACACACACACACACACACACACACACACACACACACACAGTTGTCAAACCCCAAAGCCACACAGAGACATTTGACAGATGAAAGTAGGGCCGACACAGACAGACATACTGAGAGACAGACAGTAGAGAGCGAGACAGACAGGTAGTGAGACAGACAGACAAGAAGTGAGACCGACAGGTAGTGAGACAGACAGACAGACAAGTAGTGAGACAGACAGAAAGGCAAGTAGTAAGGCAGACAAACGGGCGGGGAATGAGAAAGACAGACAGAGAGACAGACAGACAGGTACAAAGACATAGGGTGCCAGCCTTTAGGGTGCCTAACTGGTTCCATCACTGTGAGCCTGGACAGGAAGTGATGAAGTGGTGAATGTTTGACGTGATGAAGTGGTGAAGTGGTGAGGTGGTGAACTGCTCACCAGCTGCTCAGACTTGACGCAGAACAGCTGGACGGTCTTGGCGGCGTTCTTTGCGACGGCGAGGGCCAGGTCCGGGTCACCCGCGGCAACGTTCAGCTCACTGCGGGCAGACAGGAAGTGGATCAGTGGGCGGGGTCTGCTGACAGGAAGCCGTCATCAGCAGAACCACCGCAGGCCTCCACAGGCTGCTTTGCATCACCGTGAGCACTCGTCTGCATCAACAGCCGCATACGTTTATCTTTATTTGAGTGGATAGAACGCATTACCGACAGCGTCGACATGGCAACCATCAACCGACCTATGCCCTGCTAATTGCAATAAAGAGCGGTTATTATCGACCAAGAGGACTTGACCTCCGCCCTGCCCTCACCACTTCAGCGAGCTGCCACAAAGCCTCCATAGGAGGAGTCCATCCTCCTATGGATGTCTTCGCTCTCCTGACGACGCCCACGACGACCGACCAGCGAGACCAGGGGACTTACTGAGCGTTTAGTGGCCTAGTAAAGCCTCCGCGATGTCGCCGGACGATTCCAGGAGAGCTAGCAGCAGAGGCCGCGAAAGACTCAAGACTCACTTGTTCAGAGTTCACCTAGACTCTGCATAGCCTCCCCCCTTACCCCCCCCTTACGCACTTATTGTATGTTGTACGTCCTGGCACTAAATGTACGCACTTATTGTACTTTATGTTGTACGTCCTGGGATTTAAAAATAGTAATTATCGTTGTGTAGCATCTTATCCTAGCTATCTTTGTTGTATACGGGGAATGGGTTAACCTAGTGATTGTTAGTGCTTGGCACTTGGTTCTATGAACATCCTTACTGTACCGACAGCGATATATTGTCGTTTCTCTCTCTTCTGAAAAATGTACCTATTGTAAGTCGCTTTGGATAAAAGACTCTGCTAAATGCCCCGAATGTAAACGTAAATGAGGCAGAGCTGCCGGAGAGAAGCAGTATCACGTATCAGGCCAACAGAACCCAGCGGCCTGGAGCCAACAGAACGCACTGTTCTGAGCTCCTCTTACAGACGGGCCGGACCGGGTTACAGTCCGCCTCTGAAGGGATTCTGTTGGACACACCCGACCTCTACCGCCCCCGGCAGAACCAGAAAACATGGCAGATTCGATTCAAACCAGTAGTTACGTATTAACAGTTCTCCTCGGCCTCCTGCTCTATAAAGTGATCCAGAACAACGACCACGCTACACAACGCCAACAGGATAGGATGAGTTCAGGGAAGGTTGCTTGTTCGATCCCCAGCTCCTTATACCTAAGTGTCGAGGTGTCCCTGAGCAAGACACCCAATGTGTGTGTGAACGTGTGTGTGAAATCTTTGGAACGTGTGTGTGAACGTGTGTGTTAATTGTGTTACTCCACACTTCAGACCCTTGTTGTGCGTCTTCCTGCTGATGTGTGTGTGTGTGTGTGTGTGTGTGTGTGTGTGTGTGTGTGTGTGTGTGTGTGTGTGTGTGTGTGTGTGTGTGTGTGTGTGTGTGTGTGTGTGTGTGTGTGTGTACATGTGTGTATGACATGTGTCTACCTGCTGATGGTCCTGATGATGCTGTCCAGCTCGTCGGGGGAGGGCGGGGCCTGCCCCCCCGCGGGGAACACCAGGTTGATGGGGTCGAAGAGGCGGGACAGAGACTTGGACAGGTAGGCCGCCTCGTAGGGCAGCAGGGAGTCCTTCAGGGCCTTCTCTGGACTGCACACACACACACACATATTAATACACACACACATTTATATTCACACACATATATATTCACATTAATACACACATACATATATCAACACACACACACACACACACACACACACACACATACATATAACAACACACACACACACAAATATATCAAAACACACACACACACATATACTGGGACCTTGAATTTCCCCTCGGGGATCAATAAAGTATCTATCATCATCATCATCATCATCATAATACACACACACACACGCACAAACACACACACACACACACATTAACACACATACTGTATATCAACTCACACACACACGCATATAAACACACACAAACATTCATATCAACACACACACACACACGCACACGCACACACATATATCAACACACACACAGGCACACACACACATATCAACACACACTCAACAACAATGCTAATGAGGATGTTTTCGGCTAGTATCTGATGAATATTCATGACATGCCTAGCAGCGTCCCTGCAGGTATGACAGCTCCTCACACCCCAACCGGCCCATCAGGCCAGAACTGTCCATGTAATCATAGTGGAGGAGATATAGTGGCACCAGAGGGAGTGTATTCCCCTATAGACAGTCCTCATGAACTACACTGTCTGTTCTGATATGTCTCGTTGAGTTAAAGAACACGACAACTAGGCCGTAGCGATATGGCTGAAAGACATATCACGATATAACTTGATCATATTGATCGATATCGATTAGTATTGATAATTTTAATGATCTAAAAAGACTAGGAATTATCATGCTGGATTTAAACACTTCTGTTTAACACTTAATATGACCTTCCACTGTTCTTCATTGAGAAATACTCCAATGTCGATACAACAATGAAAAACACTCAAATATCGTAAATAAGTATGGAACCGTGTTTGTGTAACAAAACCAGCTGCTAGATTTGGTGGTCCAGTCTCTTATCGATATATAATTGAACATGTTTTATATTGATATTGATCAAAAGTCTATCACAATACGATAATTTATTGTTTTATTGCCCGGGTCTAATGACAATGACAGACCTCGAGAAACAGAACCCAAAATACTAATATCGTGTCGTAATATTACAGATATTTACAGAATCGCGATATTTACAGAATCGCAATATTTACAGAATCACCATATTTACAGTCACGATATTTACAGAATCGCGATATTTACAGAATCACAAAATTTCCGGAATCACGATATTTACAGAATCACGATATTAACAGAATCACGATATTAACAGAATCACGATATTAACAGAATCCTGATGTTGACAAAATCCCGATATTTACAGAATCCCAATATACATCAGCACTTAAAAATGGGTGGCGTGATCCGACATGGGCGGAACGGCTACGGGGGACGGTTACGGTGACGGCGCATTGCCATGGCGACTGACTTGTAGTCCTGCTTGGCCTGGGTGAAGAGGTCCTGGCGCTCCGCCTCGCTGACGGACACGTCCAGGCTGGCGTCCAGCGCCCCGCCGGCCCCCAGCGCCCCCTGCAGGCTGGCGCTGTACTGCTGCAGCCGGCGCCACAGCTCGTTGTACAGGCGCAGCAGCTTGGGGTACTCTCCCTCCATCGCCTGCTTCAGGAAGGACGAGCCTGGGAGAGAGACATAGAGGGGGTTAGAGAGAGAGTGAGTGAGGGAGGGAGGGAGGGGGAGAGAGAGTGAGCGAAAGAGAGAGAGAGAGTTAGAGAGAGAGAGAGAGAGTTAGAGAGAGAGAGAGAGAGTTAGAGAGAGAGACACACACAGTGAGAGAGAGAGAGAGAGAGAGAGAGAGAGAGAGAGAGAGAGAGACACAGTTAGAAAGAGTGAGAGACAGAGACACACAGTGAGAGTTGTAGAGAGAGAGAGTAGGAGTAGGGAGAGACAGCGTCAAGAAAGAAAAGGACACAATGGGAACAAAGCCTTTGGAGGAAGCAAAAAACGTTCTGGGTTCACCGGATCTTTAGGTTTTATGTGACAACAATCAACATGTGACGTGTGCGGTGTAGGCGTGTGTGGTTCATCTGTAATTGATCACCTGATCACAGCCTAAAACCATTGATCATGATGACCCCCTGGATCTTAAGGAAGAGTACCTACGTGGGTGTGTGTGTGTGTGTGTGTGTGTGTGTACGTTGTATGCGTGTGTCCTCTCATGTGTGTGTGCATGGTGAGTGCGCGTGTGTGTGTCCTCTCATGTGTGTGTGCATGGTGAGTGTGTGCATGTGTGTGTCCTCTCATGTGTGTGTGCATGGTGAGTGCGTGTGTGTGTCCTCTCATGTGTGTGTGCATGGTGAGTGTGTCCTCTCATGTGTGTGTGCGTGGTGAGTTTGTGTGTGTCCTTTCATGTGTGTGTTCGTGGTGTTTGTGTCTTCTCATGTGTGTTTGTCCCACAAACACGTGTGTGTGTGTGTGTGTGTGTGTGAGAGGAGGTGTGAGAAGAGGAGATGGAGGGGAGGATAGAGAGAGAATAAGTAGAAGGAGGAGGAGAAGATGGAGGAGGGATAGAGAGAGAGAATAAGTAGAGGGAGGAGGAGAAGATGGAGGAGGGATAGAGAGAGAATAAGTAGAGGGAGGAGGAGAAGATGGAGGAGGGATAGAGAGAGAATAAGTAGAGGGAGGAGGAGATTGAGGGAGGGGATAGAGAGAGAGAGAATCAGGAGAGAGAGGAGGTGATGGAAGGGGGGAGAGAGAGAATCAGTAGAGAGAGGAGGCGGTGATGGAAAAGATTGCTCTACAAACCGGCCGCAAAATCATCTGAGGAAAGTTTACCGTCACCAAGACAAACTGATTACCCCATTAGAGAGAGAGAGACAGAGAGACAGAGACAGAGACAGAGAGAGAGGGAGAGAGAGAGAGTATTTTTCCGAGAACTGTTCAGAGGACGATCAGAATGGACAGAAGGATGAAATCATTTCTCACACTTATCTCCTGTCCTTTTTGGTCTCCTCCCACTCTCACTCTACAGCTCCCACTCCATCGCTCTCTCCATCACACACACAAACTCAGACACACAAACTCACAACCTCTCACACACACACATAATCTCAGACACATACACACACACACCTCACACACAGATTGTTGTGCAAAGTGTGAGCAGGAAGCCAAAACTGACTCTCTTGTTCTCACTTCAAGATTCCTTCTGCTTCCAGGCTCCCTGTGGTGAGCCTCCCCCACACGGCCTAGGAGGTGGAGGAGGTGGGGTTGGAGGAGGTGGGGTTGAAGGTGGGGGAGGTGATGGTGGAGGTGCAGGTGATGGAAGTGGTAGAGGTGAAGGTGGTGGAGGTAGAGGGGGTGGAGGTGGAGGGGGTGGAGGGGAGATGGTGGTGGTGGTGGTGGAGGTGGAGGACAGAGATGGCTAACTCTCTCGGCACAGCCACCATCATCAGGACTGAGGTGTGTTACCCAGGGCTGCAGACCATTTCTTCTTCTGTTGATACCGTGTTATTTTCCATGTAAAACTACTCAAACTAAAACGGTCCAGATTTCCATCGTCTCTCAAACCCAAACTATGAACAACAAACGCTATTCGCGTCAAAATGCTTCATAAGAACCACCCAGTCAACAGACGCGGCTAAAGCCAGACAGCACGGCCAGTTTGAACAGCAGAGTCTGCACCACAAGTCCTCTATCTCCATGATGTCATTACTGGAAGCCTTATTGATCCGTCTCAGGGTGCTGGTGATAGCGCCTAATTAAAGCCCACCAGATGAAGACGTCTCCCTGTCCATCACACACGGCTGTAATGAACCCCTGTAATGAAGAGAGAAGAGGAGGAGGAGGAGAGGAAAGGAGGAGACAGAGAGGAGAGGAGGGGACAGAGAGGAGAGGAGAAGATGAGGAGACCACAGAGGAGAGGAGACAGCAGAGGAGAGGAGGGGACAGAGAGGAGAGAAGAGGAGGGGATAGAGAGGAGAGGAGGAGATGAGGAGAACACAAAGGAGAGGAGACAGCAGAGGAGAGGAGGGGACAGAGAGGAGAGGAGACAGAGAGGAGAGGAGGAGACACGGAGGAGAGGAGAGGAGAGGAGGAGACACAGAGGAGAGGAGAGGAGGAGACAGGAGGGGACAGGAGAGGAGAAGACAGAGCAGAGGAGGGGACAGAGAGGAGAGGAGGAGATGAGGAGAACACAGAGGAGAGGAGACAGCAGAGGAGAGGAGGAGACAAGGGCAGGAGATGAGGAGTTACCTGAGGTGGCTTGGTGGAACTCTACCGACAGCGTGTTGGTGACATCATTCCAGAAGGTGTAGAGAATGTCAGGCTGGCCGTCCTAGGAGGAAACCACAAACGCTCGTTACAGCAGACAGGCTGAGGGTTGATCACACCAGACCTCCGAAGCACCAGATGGCAGTGTTGTGTCTATTTCCATTCAGCACAGAAGTTATAACGTACGTTTTGTGTGTTCAGTCGAAGAATGTTTAGGTAGTGAGCAAATATGTGAATATTTTGATAAGTAAATAATAATAAAACATTTCCAGCTCCATCAGTCTCAGAGCCAACGGTTAATTGACGCAGGGGACAGTGGTTTGACCATTGAAGTATCGATTGAAAAACACGCCACAACGGAGAGGACCTATCACAGCTGAGGTCTGTAGTTACAGGGCAGAGAGGACCAATCACGGCTGGGGTCTGTAGTTAGAGGGCAGAGAGGACCAATCACAGCTGAGGTCTGTAGTTACAGGGCAGAGAGGACCAATCACAGCTAAGGTCTGTAGTAACAGGGCAGAGAGGACCAATCACAGCTCAGGTCTGTAGTAACAGGGCAGAGAGGACCAATCACAGCTCAGGTCTTTAGTTACAGGGCAGAGAGGACCAATCACAGCTCAGGTCTGTAGCAACAGGGCAGAGAGGACCAATCACAGCTCAGGTCTTTAGTTACAGGGCAGAGAGGACCAATCACAGCTCAGGTCTGTAGTAACAGGGCAGAGAAGACCAATCACAGCTCAGGTCTTTAGTTACAGGGCAGGGAGGACCGATCAAGTCAACTGCAGTAGGATAGAGACCCACGGCGAATAAACACCACGGATAATAAATTAATGTTCAGACCTGCGGCCAGACAGACGGACCCCCAGACAGGCAGACAAAGACGCAGTCTGGCAAACAGACAGTAAGCAGGGCACAGACAGAAAGAAAGGCGAGTGCCACACACACACACACACACACACACACACACAGCGATAAGGCCAGACAGCGCAGTGCTATATTTACCTCCCAGATGTGGCCCAGTGTGTCTGTTCATCTCTCACCCTGGCCTTGTTTGCTCTCTCTCCTCTCCCTGCCTCACT
>NC_140292.1:1721646-1739146 GCF_964030765.1 Micromesistius poutassou
CCCCGCCTCCATCAAGGACGCGAGTGTTTCCTCGGGACCGGCGCCGCAAGGTCGGCCGGTGCAGCGCTCGGATGCATCTCACACACACACACACACACACACACACACACTGTACAGGGATCCAGATATCTGCGGGGGGGTGACGCACTTGCAATATAGCTGATGTATGATGGATTCATAATTATGAGGAAACTCTCTTGTGAAGGTTTTCTGAGTGAGTCATAACGGATAACGGATGACGCGCGCACATGACATTATCCAACGCCGACACCTTGACCTTGAGGTCATCGACGCTGCCGTCTCCCTTCTCTCTTCCTCCCTCATCCTCTCTCCTTCCCCCTCCCTCCTCCTCTGCCTCCCCCTCTCTCCTCCCTCTCTCTCTGTCCTCCTACTCCTCCCTCCCAGAACCCACACCTCCTCCTGGCCGTACCCAGAAGCCTCCCTCCCTCCCTCCCCACAGCCCATGTGGGTGTTTAGAGTCGCTCCACTGAGTCTCTCCCCTGGGGGGTCCAGCAGCACGCGGGGGGTCCCACAGGCTGCATCTCGAGGCACGCTGAGGAGTATAAATGCGTGCATTAAACATTTACATGGCCGTCTGCATCGCTCTCTACGATGCTCACATCTATCTGAGGTGTGAAACCACTCTCTCTCCTCCCTCCCTTCAGAGCAACACAGAAGAGCGTCCCTCCCTCTCCTCCCCCCTCTCTCTCTCCTGCCCCTCTACTCCCCTCCCTCCCCCTCTCCCCTTCCCCTCTCCCTCTGCCCCCCCCCCCCCTTCCTCCCCCTCGTGTCCCCTGCTCTCCTCCCCTTCCCTCCCTCCCCCTCCCCCTCTCCCTCGCTATCGGGGAGAGGGGAGCCACAGGGAGATAAATAAAACACAATCCGGGCTGGATCGTGTGTCAGCATCAAAACACACAAGCAGGCTGGAGAGCATCCCCCTGCTTCCCCTCCGCTTGGATAAACACACAGGGGTCTGAGCGATGAGGCAGGGAGGGACCAGAGCTCTGCATCCAGGCCCAGACGGGGGGGGGGGGGGGGGGTTCTGTTTACACCCTCCCACACACACACACACACACACCTTCCCCCACACACACACACACACACACACACACACACACACAGACGGCCCCCAGTCCTCCACACGCCACGCCATTTATTGTTTGGGTAATATTCCCTGAGTGTGATATCTGATCGATACAAATGTCATCTGCCGTACTAGAGTTCGGCCATGCCGTGCCGATGTCTTTCGGTGGAGACGTCGGGAGACCGAGACTAAGGCCGACGGGGAGTACTGTCTGAACCACACTAATGCAACACGCAATCTTCTCTGCCACCACTCGGGTCTGACCCCGCTTCCCATCCCGCCCGTCTCCGTCTCTGGTTGCCATGCCGATACGGAGACGGCGGAGACACCCGGCCACCGCTCGCGGCTGCCATGGTTTCACGAGATGTTCCCATAGCGATGCGGCCCCATCAACGCAGCGACACTATTATCATTAAGTCGACTCTGGACCAATCCTCTTTAAGATGCTTTCCCCCCTCCTTGCTGTGCAGAGCTCGTCCACCTAGCAGCCATAGTGGTGCCTCGGGTGGAGGAACCTTCTAGAATATTCGGGGGGGAACCATGACAACTCAATGGAAACGCACTCTAAATGGAATACATTTCTCTTTAGCTCTGCCATCCATTCCCCCCGTCCAGGCAGCGGTTAGAAAGCATCTCCGCTGCGTCGTCATGGTTTCCCCAGCCTCTGAGGTTTCCCCGACTTCCCCTAATGGCCACTAGGGGAACAAGGTGTAATATGCCTTAAAGTGAAGGTGGCTGCACAATCGACCTGAGCGCGGTACACACTGCTCCCCGCATATCCCCCCGGTGGCTGACCTTTGCCCTCCCTCTGCAAACACAGACAGATGTGCAGGAGGAAGAGGACGCGTCCATTAGCATCCTCATCGCCACGGTTACCCTGCAGGCCTGCCCTGAAGAGGGCAAACACACTTAGGGGAGCGTGGCGGTACGGAGACACGAGAGAGAGAGAGAGAGAGAGAGGGGGGGAGGGAGAGAGAGGAGAGAGAGTGACAGAGACAGAGAGGGGGTGAGAGGGAGAGAAGGGAGAGGGAGAGAGAGAGAGAGAGAGAGAAGGGAGAGAGAGAGAGGGGGAGGGAGAGAGAGAAGGGGGAAGAGAAAGAGATACATAGCGAGAAAGAGAGTTACAGAACAAGAATGAGAGATCGATACAGAGGGGGGAAAGAGAGAAAGAGATACAAAGTGAGAGAGGGCTAGAGAGAGAGAGAGAGAGAGAGAGAGAGAGAGAGAGAGAGAGAGAGAGAGAGAGAGAGAGAGAGAGAGAGAGAGAGAGAGAGAGAGAGAGACGACAGCCCAGGAACAAGCTGGCAGTGCAGGAGTGTTAAAGCCGTGATCTGAAACCAATTAGTGAGCAGCGGAGGTGTAAAGGGGAGAGAGTGAGAGAGAGAGTCACAGAGCAAACATAGAGAGAGAGGGAGAAAAAAAAAAGAGAGGGAGAGAGAGAGAGAGAGAGATAGAGAGAGAGAGAGAGATCGACGGACCATCGCAGAGAGATAAAGCAGAGGGAACAGAGCACATCGTCGCGAGCAGGGGAGCAAGCGTCCCCTCCCTCCCTCACTCTCTCCCTCCCTCACTCTCTATCTCTCTCTCTCTCCCTCTCATTCTCTCTCTCCCTTCCTCACACACTCTCTCTCCCTCACACACTCTCTCTCTCTCGCTCCTGGGAGAGTGACCTGCCACTCGGAGCTGTGATTCCTCCACCCGAGCCTCTCCGTCCGAGAGACGGGCGTCCCTGGAGGGCAGACCGCCATCCGTCTGAGGAGGAGGAGGAGGAGGAGGAGGAGCAGCTTAATCACAACAAGAGGAGTCAAAACACCGCGAGGAGCGGCTCTCAGGCACCTGGGAGAGGAGTGCTTTACGAGGCGGAGCAGGGAGACATGAGGAGGAGCCAGAGACACGAGGAGCAGCGGCTCTGAGCCACCTGGGAGAGGAGCGGCACGGGGAGCCGGCGCTACGAGGAGAGGAGCGCTACGAGGAGAGGAGCGCTACGAGGAGAGGAGCGGGATTTACACCGTCTGAGTGCCAAGAGCGGCGCACCGGCCGCCCGCCTCCCGAGGTAAAGACCTGCCCGCTGCCACGCGCCAGCAGAGAGTGGGGACCACAGGGTGCCACCGCGGGCTGGGTGCTGGGTGGGGGGTGGGTGCTGTGGGGTGGGTGCTTTGGGGAGGTGGGTGCTGTGGGGTGGGTGCTGTGGGGTGGTGGGTGCTGTGGGGTGGGTGCTGTGGGGTGGTGGGTGCTGTGGGGTGGGTGCTGGATGGGTGCTGGGTGGGGTGGGTGCTGTGGGGTGAGTGCTGGGTGGGTGCTGGGTGGGGTGGGTGCTGTGGGGGGTGGGTGCTGTGGTGAGTGCTGTGGGGGGTGGGTGCTTTGGGGGGTGGGTGCTGTGGGGTGGGTGCTGTGGGGTGGGTGCTGGGTGGGGTGGGTGCTTTGGGGGGTGGGTGCTGTGGGGTGGGTGCTTTGGGGGGTGGGTGCTGTGGGGTGGGTGCTTTAGAGGGTGGGTGCTGTGGGGTGGGTGCTGTGGGGGGTGCTGGGTTGGGTGCTGGGTGGGGTGTGTGGTGGGGTGTGTGCTGTGGTAGGTGCTGTGGGGGGTGGGTGCTGGGGGGTGGGTGCTGGGGGGTGGGTGCTGGGGGGTGGGTGCTGGGGGGTGAGTGCTGTGTGAGGGGGGTGCTGTGTGGACTGGGCGCTACCAAGGGGTTGGGTCTGCTTACACTTGGACGGACAGCAACAGCGTGTGTGTGTGTGTGTGTGTGTGTGTGTGTGTGTGTGTGTGTGTGTGTGTGTGTGTGTGTGTGTGTGTGTGTGTGTGTGTGTGTGTGTATAACACGTGTGTGTCTGTACTCACTCATTAACATGAACAGAGGGTGCGTGCGTGCGTGTGTGTGTACTCACTCGTTATAAGTACAGCGTACACGTGTGTGTATGTGGTCACTAATTCACATCCACGCAGCCCGTTCAGTACGAGAGCGACGGAGAGCGTGTGGTTCTCAGGTGATGAGGAGCAGAGTCAGTCAGACACACAGGAGCAGCTCCTGACCTGCAGCACACACACACGCTCACACACACACACACACACACACACACACAGCTCCACACGTGCAGCACACACACACGCTCACACACACACGCACAAAACCCTATGATAATTTGCAACACGTGATTGTAATCACACCTTCTGAATGAACGTACGTAGCTCTATTCACTAGAACCTCGTGGGAGATTCAACCATCAGATTATTCTGCCTATCCACTAGTCTAGTTAGTGAATCTAATAATTCAAGCTCTATTCAATAGAGTCTAGTGAGTGAATCTAGCTATCCAATTAATCTAGGATACATGAAAACTGTACTCTTCATTTCCAACGTTCTACTCGTCAATAACAAGTACTACTTAATTATTCAAAGTGAAGACAACAAGATGGATCAGCTACACAGACCGGGCTAATGCCTGTAGGGGCCTAGCGTGAGCTTCACAGACCGAGCTAATGACTATAGTGGCCACACACACACACACACACACACACACACACACACACACACACACACACACACACACACACACACACACACACACACACACGAAGAAGATGCAGAGATGGCTGTGATGTTCGCCTCCTGTTGGTTAACCAGTTGTAACCCATAGTTACCAGCCGCCTTCCCATGCGTTTCCTCCCCCTCAGGTCTGTAATGCGCGAGGCGATGGGTGGGGGCCAGGCGTAACCGCTGGCGACAGCCGCGTGGCTGAGATGATGTCACGGTCTGCATGGACCCATTGTCTCTCTATCTGAGGCGCGGGGGAGCGGTGAAGGTCAGACAGGGTCACGCCCACTGCCCCTGCCGGTGACCCCCACCGGGGCGCTCTGAACTTGGGTTCAGGTGCTGAACTCAGAGGACCTCCGGGGAGGCAGAACACAGAACACACTGCTCCGCAGATCCACGTTCTCCCTGCATCTCTGTGGCGCGACGCCCGGGAGTCACGGGATACGGTGGATTATAACGTGGAGCTCAGGCTTTGGGACGAGGAGGAAGAGAGACCAGGAGGAGGAGAGACCAGGAGGAGGAGGAGGAGGACGGCCGGATGAAGAGGTGGATAAATAAAAGATGATGGAGACGGTCAAGAGACGAGGGAGAGACGACAGAGAGCTGAAGGAGGGGGGGGGGGGGAGTAACAGAGAGAGGAGGGAGAGAGCAGGGAGAGAGGAGGGAGAGACGACAGAGAGGGGAGGGAGAGACAACAGAGAGAGGAGGGAGAGACAACAGAGAGAGGAGGGAAAGAGGAGGGAGAGACGACAGGGTGCTGACGGAGGGAGGAGGGAGAGACGACAGAGAGAGGAGGGAGAGAGGAGGGAGAGACGACAGAGAGGGGAGGGAGAGACGACAGAGAGGGGAGGGAGAGACGACAGAGAGGGGAGGGAGAGACGACAGAGAGAGGAGGGAGAGAGGAGGGAGAGACGACAGAGAGGGGAGGGAGAGATGACAGAGAGGGGAGGGAGAGACGACAGAGAGAGGAGGGAGAGAGGAGGGAGAGACGACAGGGAGCTGACGGAGGGAGAAGGGAGAAACGACAGAGAGAGGGAGAGAGGAAGGAGAGACGAAAGGGAGAGACGACAGGGAGCTGACGGAGGGGGGAGGGAGAGAGGAGGTAGAGACGAGGGAGAGACGACAGGGAGCTGACGGAGGGGGGAGGGAGAGACGACGAAGGGGACACACTGGAGGCCTCAGGCCGGGTGATAAGGGGACAACAGCGGGACACAGCAGCTAATGAAAGAGAGCATTGATCCGGTTGTACAACAGCCCAGGAGAGGGGGAGGAGGGGGGAGAGGGGGGAGGGAGGGAGGGACCGGTTTCAGTGTTCTCACTAATTCACAATCAGCTCTCACCCCCACCCTCTAGCCCTTGTTTGGTGGAGACCAGAGGTGGAGGAAACACATCGTCCGTGTTGTAGACTGAGTCGACTGGATTAGGAGTAGGAGCGGACCCAGGAGAGGAACGCCCAGCCTGGGTCTCACCACGACCACCTCGGGTCGACGGTCCTCACGAGGATGGTGGGGTCGGGTGCAGCTGGCTAGCGGGAATTCCTCCAAACTCTGCCGAGTGGGATAGCGGTCCACTGGGATGAGGGGTGAGTTCAACACAGTAAACACCTTTAAGCCCTCCTGGAACATCGCAGATCATCCATCAGGATGATCCACCGTATACACACACCGCACACAACGCACATGTTTACATGGGACAGGAACTGAGAAGTTCCGACTTTGAAAAGCAGCGAGTTTATCAGCCACGCTTAAAAATAGATACTCCATATTTTGCTGTTCGCACAAATTTTGAATGTTTTACTCCAAACGTGTATAGATTCTACATCACTGGAACTTATCCAGTGCCTACAGCTCTCTAGAAGGCCATGTATTGCCCAGGTCTGGTCTGAAGGCCTAACAATGGTTAAACCATTGTGTACATTCCTCTCAGCGGCCCGCAGGTCTCCATCGTTAGGGTGAGCTCCTCAGAGTTAGTGTACACTCATTATGGGGGAGGTCTGGGCTATTCAGAGCCCACAGATGGAAAGTCACCCCTGTTTGTCTCCCATCATCTATACAACTTACAATTGAAATGATTGCAAGTTGTGACAAAAATAACCCTAAACAATCCTACAAATCGAATCTCATAGCCAAGCCAAACATTCAAAGTTTGCTATTGACTAAAACTATTAAGACAAGCAGTATTACCAGAGATACAAATAGACACAGTTGATAATGTGTGTCTTAATAATCACCAACAGGCAACATCAATAATGATGTTATATCCAACATGTCACACATAACCCGCTAAATTATGAAAAGGTGCATGCTGCAGCCAAGGCTCGCTCTGACTGGCGTTGCTAATGAGTCCTTTCCCCACACCGGCCTGCTCTACCCAGCGCCCCAGCGCCCCTGAGGAGGATGCACATCTCCCCGGTGCTGAGCTTAGCAGCCACCATGAGCAACCTGACCGTCTTGGACACTGGGGAAGACGACAGCGCAGACATGGACGTCTACCCACTCAGCTTCCAAGTACGTCCGCATCACACTCTGACTCAGATATGACGCGATAGGCCACGTTGAGATCAGGTCGGGTTAGGTTTATATATAAGGATTGGAAATCGGTTGTCGTCTGAACTTAACGTAAAACCACTGCTAAGAAATGCACTTTTATCAAAGAAGCAAACTTATGCACTCCAACTCAGGAAGTGCCTGGAGGGGGTAGGAGTCTTTTATACCAAACAGCTTCTGCTTATTATTAGTACACCTTGGTTAGTGATTATCAGAACCAGATGGATGACTCACAACACTTTCTGAACCGGTTATCTCACTGCGCCACCCTGACTGACCATTGTGCGCCCCCAGGTCTCCCTGACCAGCCTCCTCATCCTGGAGATGGTGCTGGGCCTGAGCTCCAACCTCACCGTGCTGGTGCTGTACTGCATGAAGCAGAACCTGGTCAGCTCCGTCTCCAACATCGTCACCATGAACCTGCACGTGCTGGATGTGCTGGTGAGTCCCAGCGCCCCCAACTCCTCAATATCTCTGGGGTTTCTTTCGCATTAAAAGGTCCCATATTAGACCACCAGGTTTGAGTGTGATTAGCCATTACAAGCCATTTTGAAAATCGGCCTCCAGTGACGTCACATACCTGGTGGTATAACATGGGACCTTTAACGTCATTCCCGGCCTCGCTCCTCCCCCTCTCCCCCTCCAGGTGTGCGTGGGCTGCATCCCGCTGACGGCCGTGGTGATCCTGCTGCCCCTGGAGTCGGACACGGCCCTGCTCAGCTGCTTCCACGAGGCCTGCGTCTCCTTCGCCAGTGTGGCCACGGCCGCCAACGTGCTGGCCATCACGGTGGACCGCTACGACATCTCCGTGCGGCCCGCCAACCGCATGCTGACCATGGGCCGCGTGGTGGCGCTGCTGGCCTTCATCTGGGCCCTGTCCGGCCTCAGCTTTCTGGTGCCTTTCATGGAGGTGGGCTTCTTCTTCAGCCAGGCCGGGCCGGACCCCGCCGCGAACCGGACCAACGGCGCGGCGACGGCGGGCGGGGCGGCCCGCGCCGACGAGCACTCCACGGAGCCCGGCCTGTACTACCACCTGCTGGCCCAGATCCCCATCTTCTTCTTCACGGCGCTCGTGATGCTGGTCACCTACTACAAGATCCTGCAGGCGCTCAACATCCGCATCGGCACGCGCTTCCAGCACAACCCGCCCAAGAAGAAGCCGCCGCCGAGGAAGAAGGCCATCTCCATGACGACCCCGGCGGCGGCGGCCACGGCGGCGGCGGCCACGGCGACTGTGGCGGCCGAGTCCACGGACGCGTCGCAGAGCAGCACGGGGGTCCGGGGCGGCGCCGGAGCCACCATGGGCATGAGGGCCTCGGTGTCGGTCATCATCGCCCTGCGGAGGGCGGTGAAGCGCCACCGCGAGCGGCGGGAGCGCCAGCGGCGGGTCTTCAAGATGTCCCTCCTGATCATCTCCACCTTCCTGCTGTGCTGGACGCCCATCACGGTGCTGAACACCGTCATCCTCAGCGCGGGCCCCAGCGGCTTCACGGCGCGCCTGCGGCTGGCCTTCCTGGTCATGGCGTACGGCACCACCATCTTCCACCCGCTGCTCTACGCCTTCACGCGCCAGAAGTTCCAGAAGGTGCTCAAGAGCAAGATGAAGAAGAGGGTGGTGTCCGTGGTGGAGGCCGAACCCACGCCCAACAACGTGGTCATCCACAACTCCTGGATCGACCCCAAGAGGAACAAGAAGGTGACCTTCGAGGACGCCGAGGCCCGACAGAAGTGCCTCTCCTCGGAGAACGTCGAGTGACTCTGGGATACGTCGGGGGGGGGGAGACGAGGAACGTTGTGGAATACGGTGACTGATCTGTAGAGACTCCCGGGCTTCCGAGGAGGAGGGGCAAATTCCTTTAAAAAAATGTGGTTGCAAAAAAAAAAAAAACTTCCAGGTGTAAACAAAACGTTATCTTGAGCTCTCGTTTGTCGTAGGTTAAGCTTGCGAGATCCGTTCGTTGACGGAGATCTCGCCCCGGAAGATTCACCCTCGCGTGTGAACCGGGGCTGGCAGCAGTTGCTTGTGTAGATGTTTGAGACATACTTTTGCAGCAATAAACCGAGCTGACTTCTGTATTAATTAGTACCACGATTAAAAGAACAATAGGCTATATGCGGGCTTCACAGCTCATTTAGGGAGATAATGAGTATTTATCGGTGGTGTTGTGGGTTGGCGTCAGCACCACTACAGTAAGGAACCTTTACTCTAAACTGCAGTGATGTCCGTTCTTTGGTTTTTCCTAAATGAGTCCAATGTGTGTAACAGATGTACAGTTCTTGAACTCATTAATAGTATTTAATAGTATTTGTCCACTTTTTGTATTGAATGAGGATAAAGCAGTGCACTCAGTGGCAGTGTCCCAGTAGACATGTTTGGCCAGTGATAGAAACACGTGAAGTCTATTTCCAAACAGCTCTCAGTAGGGACTCCCTCTCCATCTGTCAGGTGATCACATCAACACATTACACTTTGCTTTTCCTAGGCATCGTTTCAGTCGCCATGATTCTTTCTTTCATGAGGAGAAGACTATCTATTTGTGTTCCACAGAGGCCCGACATGCCACAGACACGCCAGAAACCTCAGGCTTTGTTCTTTGCTATCAGAGGTAACCGTTAGTTGAGGGTAAAGTAGAGGAGCTCAGATACACAGACGAGCACTTAGGCTCAGATACTATGTGCAACTATGTGCTGGAGGGTTTGAGAGCGGCTCTCTCGCAGGATCTCACCCGGACCTAGAAGGTCCTGCCCGTGAGTTGCATAATAATGAGAGTGCAGGACATTTCAGGAAGGTCAAAAGGGTCAAAGGCACGACCCCGTCCGCCATAATTAACGTCACTCGGACATGTGGCCCTAAACTAGGGTCGTGGTCAAGAATCAAAAAACAAAATACCTGAAAGGCTCTGAAAACGGGTCGGTAACACCGAGGGACAGAACATTCAAAAGATCTTTTCAACAGGGACGTGAACTTTGTGATAAGATGCCGATTAAGTCGTATGAATATTGTGAAAATGTTCCATAGAAATGTACCGTTTATTTGAACACATTACCCACGTTGTCATGGGAGTAAAGAAACACAACAAAACCCTGCATCCTGAATTCTTCTGTGAAACGAACGTAGAAGGACTCACTGCACTGCAGTACGCACACAACACAGAGAGAGACCAGGGGGGTCTCTCAGAGAGAGAGAGAGAGTCCTGGGCTGGACCGGTCACCACACACGGGGGGGGGGGGGGGGGGTCCACCTGGGCGCCCAGATCAATACCATCGCCAGGCAGACCATGTCCTCATGGTCAATGGTAAATGGACTGCATTCATACAGCGCTTTTCTAACCAGTGTCCACTCAAAGCGCTGTATATAATACTGCCTCACATTCACCCATTCATTCACACACACACACACACACATTCACACACCGACGGCCGTGTCCACCACGCAAGGCGACAGCCAGCTTCAGGAGCAGGTAGTGTGAGGTGTCTCGCTCAGGGACACCCCCGACACTCAGCTAGGAGGAGCAAGGGATCGAACTAGCAACCTTCCGTCACCAGCCGACCCGTACCACCTCCTGAGCCACGTGCCGCCCGATCATGAAGGGATCATAACACAGGGCACGTCCTGAGAGCGTTCTCTAATGAGCGGGCCGCTCCGAATCAGCCCGATGAGAGGCACTCGAGTCTTATCTGCCCTAGGCTGACCTTCGGCTGGTGTCTTTATTAGGACCAGGCTGCGGTCGCTGCGGTCACTGCCAAATGCCAGAAAATAGAACCAAGTGCCAAGCACTAACAATCGCTAGGATCATAACCCATTCCCCCGCATCCAACACAGATAGCTAGGATAAGATGCTACACAATGCTAAGTACTACTTTTAAGTGCCAGGACGTACAACATACAATAAGTGCGTACATTAAGTGCCAGGACGTACAACATACAATAAGTAAGTAAGGGGTAGGGGTAAGGGGGGAGGTTTTGCAGAGTCTAGGTGAACGGTTTTGCAGAGTCTAGGTGAACTCTGAACAAGTGGGTGAGTGTGGAGCTCTGCCTGGACGGCCGTGTCCAAGAAATGGTTAACTTCTGGGACAGTTATAGTATAGTATAACACTCAGGTGTGTGCCCTACTTCACTACACAGCATTGTGAACGCTTACGTGACAACTCCAGACTAGCCAGCACAAAGTTGGTGTGGGCCGTTACTATGGGGATGACAGCTCCCCCTCCTTCTTAGAACTCATCGCCTAGAGTTCAGAATCGAGCTGAAACAGGTTTCACTTTCCCTGCCTCCAAGATGAAGAGAGGCAACACAGTGTGTGTGTGTGTGTGTGTGTGTGTGTGTGTGTGTGTACCCGCACAAGTGTGTGTTTGTTTGTACTTGCACAAAAAAGGTAGAATGATTGCTTTGTGCACCACACACTCTCAATGTACACACACACACACACACGCGCACACACACAGATAGACTCAGTCAGACGCGCACACACACACACACACACACACACACACACACACACACAACGGGGCTGGGTTAAAACACTGGTCTCCCCGAGCCCTGCTGTCACGCTCCACTGGCGGACCATAAGCCAAACACTGGCGTAGCGATAGCACAGAGATGGCCGCTAGCTGTGACACAGCACTCATCAATATCGCTTTTTCCGCTGCTGCCGCGACGACGGAAGGTCAGGCCGCCCTCGCCGGGGCCGTCCACCAGCCCTGCCAAGGAAGTCGGGGCACCCGGGAACACTTCATAACAACCCGTGTCCTTGGAGGAGAGGGGGTAGCTATTTACAGAATGCAGCTTTATGCTGCACACGTTTAGGGGCGTGAGGGTGATCTATAAAACACCTGCAGTGCACTGCACTGCGTTTCTGAGGAGGCGCGGTGGTGGTATAGGGTCGAGGTGGGACGGGGATATGTGGTGGAGTGGAGGTGTGGTGGAGTAAAGGTGGAGTTAAGGTGGAGGTGTGGTGGATTTAAGGCGGAGGTGGGGATGGAGGTAGGGTGGAGGTATAGGGTGGAGTTAGGGTGGAGGTGTGGTGGAGTTAAGGTGGAGGTGTGGTGGATTTAAGGCGGAGGTAGGGTGGAGGTATAGGGTGGAGTTAGGGGGGAGGTATAGGTTGGAGTTAAGGTGGAGGTGAAGGGTGGAGTTAGGGTGGAGGTGTGGTGAAGTTAGGGTGGAGGTTGGACGGAGTTAGGGGGGAGGTATAGGTTGGATTTAAGGTGGAGGTGTTGTGGAGGTGAAGGGTGGAGGTGTGGTGGATTTAAGGTGGTGTCTGGATGGAGGTAGGGGGCGGAGTTAGGTTGGAGGTGTGGTTGGAGGTATGCGGTTGAGGTAGGTGGAGTTAAGGAGGAGGTAGGGTGGAGCTGTGGTGGAGGAGATGGAGGTAGGTCGGAGATTTGGGTGGAATCAGGTGGAGTTTAGGTGGAGGTGGACGGTTGTCAGGTGGGTGGTGTCCGGGGCAGCGGGGCAGCACATTTGCCCCAATAATAAATACATAAACGGTAAAACATACCAGGGTGAACTTCTGGTGGCCGTGTTGTTGTCATGGCTACATGCTACGTGTGTAATTCGCCCGTTAATAACAAGTCATTGGTGTTATCTGTGGTAGAGCAGCAGCGTAGGAACATCACCCGTTCATTGACGGCGTCACGGTAGCTGTTGAATCTACCATCGTTTACATGTTTGTTCGTTATACCGAACAGATGCATTATTAACAGGGACCGACGTAACACGACTCGTGTTCACCAGACCTCAGGTTCATATTCATACCTCGGACCCCCACACAGCGGACCTGACCCGCGTGGCGCGCGGGGGGGGGGGGGAGCTCTGCGTGGAGACAGTGAGTTTGAGTCTCTGGTTCCTACCCAGTTCGTTAAGGCTCTGCGTGGAGACAGTGAGTTTGAGTCTCTGGTTCCTACCCAGTTCGTTGAGGCTCTGGGCCGCCTTGGTGATCTCCCGGCTGCCGGCCTGCAGCTGTACCTGGAGCCGCTTGCTGAGGAACAGGATGCGGATGATCCTCCGCAGCAGGTCACAGGCCACCTGGGGGGACACGGAGACACTCAGACCAGGACCAGCACTTAGATCAAGACCAGAGACACTCAGACCAGGACCAGGTCACAGGCCACCTGGGGGGACACGGAGACACTTAGACCAGGACCAGAAACACTGAGACCAGGACCAGCACTTAGACCAGGACCAGATCATCGGCCACCTGGGGGGGGACACGGAGGCACTCAGACCAGGACCAGAGACACTTAGACTAGGACCAGGGACACTTAGACCAGGACCAGAAACACTGAGACCAGGACCAGGTCACAGGCCACCTGGGGGGACACGGAGACACTTAGACCAGGACCAGCACTTAGACCCGGACCACAGACCCGGACCAGGGACACTCAGATCCGGACCAGAGACACTCAGACCATACCAGAGACATTCAGACCAGAGACACTCAGACCGTACCAGGGACACTCAGACCGGACCAGAGACACTCAGCCCGGACCAGGGACATTCAGACCAGAGACACTCAGCCCGGACCAGGGACATTCAGACCAGAGACACTCAGGCCCGGACCAGGGACATTCAGACCAGAGACACTCAGCTCGGACTAGGGACATTCAGACCAGAGACACTCAGGCCCGGACCAGGGACATTCAGACCAGAGACACTCAGGCCCGGACCAGGGACATTCAGACCAGAGACACTCAGGCCCGGACCAGGGACACTCAGACCGGTGACACTCAGCCCGGACCTGGGACATTCAGACCAGAGACACTCAGGCCCGGACCAGGGACATTCAGACCAGAGACACTCAGGCCCGGACCAGGGACACTCAGACCGGTGACACTCAGGCCCGGACCAGGGACATTCAGACCAGAGACACTCAGGCCCGGACCAGGGACACTCAGACCGGTGACACTCGACCACCGCTGCAGTCAAACGCTAATTCACTTTTCTCTCATCGATTCCAGTTGGACGAAGCCACAAACAATAATCCATGAATCCTATCAGTCTGATTATTCAACTGAAAAATAATAAACGTGTTATTATCACACTGTCGTTTCACATCCATCAGCGCTCCGGCCGAGAGCCCTTCACAGCACGTTGAACTCTCTAATGGCCGGAGGACGGGCTCGCCGCCCCTGACCAACGACACTGAAGTAACCGCTCCTGGATGTCGCTTGAAGCCTTTCAGATGTCCATTAAACGCTCAGTGAACAAACAGTAAATGGACTGCATTTATACCCTGCTTTTTCTAACCAGTGGCACCTCAAAGCACTTTTACAATATTGCCTTACATTCACCCATTCATGCACCCAGTCACACACCGACACCGGGGTCAACCACGCAAGGCGACAGCCAGCTCGTCAGGAGCAGGTAGGCTGAGGTGCCTTGCTCAGGGACACATCGAGGAGCCGGGGATTGAACTAGCAACCTTCCGGTTACCAGCCAACCCACTCTACATCTTGAGCCACATACGGCTCCTGGGATGGATGGATGACCAAAAGAGGTTCACTATATCACTATGGATCTACTCCATAACGGACTCCATAGTGTGTTAATTTGCCGCACTGCTTCACTGCTATGATGAACACTCAGTACACACTATAGAGTAGTTTAAAATAGACTCAACATGACAAACGCAGTGATTGGGGTTCACTTTGTAGAGCCTGATAGCGTCCGCCTCTTCTAGCGGTCACGATGAAGGGCTGACTCCCAGAGAGATGTAAAAATAACGGAGGATGGAATGGGAGCCACGGCAACTGTGTATCGCTTACATACTGATCATGTGATCGTCACTGATCAGCCTCACCCCGGGGGGGAGGAACAGACGGACCCTCTCTCATATCAAGAAAGGTCAGGTCACCTTAACACATGTTTCTGGTGCGTGACTCTTATTTTGCAAAGCCCGGTTGAACCAGTACACAGACAGACCCCCTGCTGGGTCACGTCATAACAATCACGGCTCAGATGTGACATTTGGAGCTCAGCCTGACCCCAGCCACACACACACACACACGCACGCACACAGACATACACACACACACGATACAGAATCATGCACCAACAGGCAATGCTAATAATGTTCCTGTTGAACCAGTATGAGCACATAACTTAGACCCCTCTCCTTACTGCAGTGCTGGTTTATATTACAGGCTCCATCCCCAAACACACACGGATGCTCGCCAGAGAACGCACACGTATGAGGACGCATATGCACACGGACGTGCACGCACACGGACAAGAACAAGCATGCACACACACACGGACGAGCGCGAACAGGCAGCAGCACCCACGCACACACACACACACACACACTGCACGCCTTCACCAGCCGACTGTAAATGGAGAGATCGCTCAGCACCAGATATCGAGTGTGTTATGAAACGATCACAAACTGACAGAATCCCAGTCCACCCAGTCCACAGCCCAGCACCCAGCCGGTACAGGCTGGAGCTCAAGGAGCTGGACCTCACCTGCAGTCTGGCGAGCTGGGTGGTCCGGGCCACAATCTTGTTGTAGGGGTCCACGATCTTAGACCGCATCCTGGGGTGGGAACAAGCACACGCTGTGATTGGCTGGCTGGAGCTTTATCGGGGTGTATTTATAGAGACCAGGGGCGTTGGGGGACGGACATACCTGTCAACGGCCCCTTGAAGAGCGTAGATCCTGGTCTGCATCATTTGGAGGACCCCTGATGAACAGTAACGGTAAATGGACTGCATTTATACTGCGCTTTTCCAACCCGTGGCCACTTAAAGCGCTTTACAATATCGCCTGACATTCACCCATTCATGCACACATTCACACACCGACAGGCGGAGTCAACCATGCAGGGCGACAGCCAGCTCATCGGGAGTGGTTAGGGTGAGGTGCCTCGCTCAGGGACACCTCGACACCCAGCTAGGAGGAGCCGGGGATCAAACTAGCAACCTTCCGGTTACCAGTCAACCCGCTCTACCTCCTGAGCCACAATGCGCTCCCAACAACAACACAAACGCTACTTCTTTTCTGAAGTTTTCTTCATCGTTATAGGACTTTGTAACTAAGTCAAACTCGTTGCCTGTTAGCCAACTGTTGCTCCGAACAAACCTTTGTCTGTCTTCTTCATTTGTAACATTTTATGTGTGGATTTCAATTTGAAATCCTATTTAGAGTGTTTTAGAAAAATAAGCCTACAGGAAGTAAACCTATTTTCAACTTGAAGAGATGCATGGCAAAACATGCATTTAATTAGCCTAATTAAATGGCATTTAAAGCCATTTAATTAGGCTTTAACACTAGTGCCATCTGGTGGTCAGTCAGGAGACATGCAGGTATCGTGAGACAGAGCAGGAGACTCACCCTCTAGTGACTCTATCCCAGGGGCCTGGGCCAGCAGGTCTTCATGCCTAGCAACCACCTGGCAACCGGGGCGGGAACATGGACACACGGCAGGAGATGAGATGGAGTCAGTAACAGTAGGACAAGATGGAGTCAGTAACAGTAGGACAAGATGGAGTCAGTAACAGGGTCATGATAGGACAAGATGGAGTCAGTAACAGGGTCATGATAGGACAAGATGGAGTCAGTAACAGGGTCATGATAGGACAAGATGGAGTCAGTAACAGCGTGATGGTAGGACAAGATGGAGTCAGTCGATTAATTTCAAATATACCACGATTACACTTTTAAATGCATACGTCTGCAAAGTGCTTTCCATATATGTGAGTGAGTGAGTGAGTGTGAGTGTGTGTGTGAGTGTGCGTACGTACCAGGCTGTGTGTGTGTGTGTGTGTCTGCATTTGTGTGTGCGTGCATACCAGGCTGTGTGTGTGTGCGTACCTTGCTGTGTGTGTGTGTGTGTGTGTGTGTGTGTGTGTGTGTGTGTGTGTGTGTGTGTGTGTGTGTGTGTGTGTGTGTGCGCGCGCGCGCGCGCGTGTGCGTGCATGTGTGTGCGTCTACCTGGCTGTGCAGCTCCCGGTCCAGCTGGCTGATGCCCTGAGCGAGTTTGGCCAGCTGCTCAGCGATGACCGCATGGTGGATGACCTGGGCCGTGTACGTCTTCACGTCAAAGCTCTCCGTCAGGAAGTCCACGTAGCACTCTGCGAACAGGGAGGTTCCGGGAATAAACCAACGTTCAACGCTTCAATGACGAGGAAGAATTCAGGAAACTGACTCTTGCTATTCCTTAGAAACCCAACAAGTAGGTGAACCTCCCTCGTCACCAAAACCCTAAGTACTGACTTCTAATGAGAGGACGGTGCACTGACGTTACACGCTCTAATCTACTGTGAAGAACTGGAACTGGGCCAGGGCCACTTTAGAGTTTATACCGTTTGTTCTGTTTGTCTATTTTGTTCTGTTTGCCC